>NW_027417608.1:0-8211 GCF_009905375.1 Apium graveolens | reverse complement strand
TAAGGGCATCAGCCACCACATTGGCTTTCCCCGAATGATAAAGAATCTCCCAATCATAATTCTTGATTAGCTCTAACCGCCTCCTCTGGCGTATGTTGAGCTCTTTCTACGGAAAATGTACTAGAGTACTTATGGCTTAGGTAAATCTCGCACTTCTCTCCATACAAGTAGTGCCTCCAATTTAGGGCAAACTATTGCCACGAGCCCAAGCTCATGGGTGGGGATATCGAATTTTATATTCCCTTAATTGTCTTGACGCGTACGCGATTACCTTGTGTGCTGTATAAGAAGCACCCTAATTCCTTATGCGAAGCGTCACTACACTCACAAAATCTCATTTTCCATCCGGCAACGCCAACATAGGGAACGTCACCAACCTTTGCTTCGGTTCTTAAAAGTTGTTCTCGCATTTCTCTGTCCATTCGAACTTCTCAGTCTTACGAGTAAGCCGCGTTAAAGGGGCTACTATCTTTACAAACTTGAACGAACCTCCGGTAGTGACCGGCCAATCCTACCTCTGGTAGTCGACCCAACCAGGTCATCAATTCATCAGTGGTCCTTTATCCAATCTCGTCAGGATCCTCCATGGGATCCTCCTCAGCAACTATCCCTTCTAGGACAACATCCTCAACCGCTACATCCTCAATATCAACATCATCCGGTCCTGCGTTAGGACGCTCTATTGGATCCACAATCTGATCTCCAATTAGTAATAAAACATCATCGCGTTGATGTTCCTCAACTTCAGGGTTCGGAGTCCCGCTACCATATACGATAACGAACTACGCTTCTATCGCTACATTTATAAGGGTTCCCATAAGGGTTTTAACTGTCAGTACTACGTTAGGTAGTCCGACTATGAACTTGGAAAGAGTTCTTATTATCTTAGTGAACTTAGTATCTTAACGTCCCATCATCTCTGAGGTTTATAACGCTTAGCTCTGATACCATTTCTGTAACACCCCCAGATCCGGGGTCGGGGATTCTGGTCCGTCACGAGTTCCATTTCCCTTAATAAACACCCAATCTTATAATTACTCAACTACTCTGTACTGTGCCCCACAATAAAACACACACACCACACGTATAGGTCTCAGAGATGAACATCCAAAAATAACCACAAGTCATTTTATTCCACAATTATCTGCCAATACACCTTAAAAGGTTTCTGAATAAATTTACATTTCTTTGCCATTATTACAATTCATAAATATAAATAAATCTGGTACATCAAAAGTTGAAAGCCTAGCCTATTGGTAGTTCCTACCTCAGCTACGGCGGCATCAATTCTTCTAGAGAACTGCGGAACGTCTCCTAATCGCTTGCGAATCGGGAGCTTGGTTCTGTTCATCTTTTCTATCTGTTGTTGTGTGATGAAAGAAGAAAGCAAGGGTGAGCAGCAAGCCCACCAAAATAATATGTATAATGATTAATAGTATATGAGCCTTCTCATAGTACTCATGAAAGTCTTGGTCAAAAGAAATGAACCAAGTTGATATCTTAATGCGATGAAGTCGCAAAATATTCAGAATATATACATATATACTTTTCAAAATCTTGGAAGTCCTCTTCCATGCGTAATACACACAGAGTTCCAGTGTATAACTGTATAAAAATACTGTTACAAGGTGATCTCATATATCTAACCTTGTCTCAACGTTTTTCTGAAAATCTTTGTCATGCATAAGATAATCATTTACTAGATATAAGTTTAAAAGATGAAGTTACAAGATACTCCAATATACTTATACCTTTTCCAAATACTACTTGAACTACCATCGTTCAAGTTATAATTAGTTCAAAAGTTCATCACATAGATGAGACTACAAGATAATACTTGAATAGATTCAACCTTTAAAATATCATCAAAATAAAATGAAGTTATGAGATACTTCATTTGATGCAAACATCATTTTGAAAACTTGACCCTGCCAACACTCAACAATCGCCCAACCGTAGCCTTTCTATCGAAGTGTTCTGGGTAGTGTTGCAGAAATATCCAATTGGATGATGAACTCATTACGGGAGTTTGCCGCGCCAGGAAGACCACTTACGATGATCAGTCGTAGTAGTACAACCCCACCATTTTCTACATGTAGAGGAGAACCTGTCGGATTTACTTGTCAACCGAACATTGAACTCCTAAGGAATGGACCGCCTTAGCGGAACTTCCAGGCCATTTGGGCCAATATAATAAGGCTGGGCCGGCGCCACTCGACCACTTACGCCACTCCTAGTTCAGATGAAATCCATGACTCTGAAACGTAAAGCTCGTTCCCCCTTTCCCCAAGTAGAAACTTATTGATACGGCTCCACCAAGAAGTCGTATCTAGTTGGAAAGGAGAACTCACCGATATTTCCCAGGAGATGCCTGTTAATGGATTAACTTGTTCCAAGAATTTTACTTCCCGAGTGTTGGGTAAGTAACTTAGACTCTAACGCTTGTTTTGCGCTTACTGATTCTCTTAAGTCACTCGAGTACCCTCGGCTCCACCATTTTTAATAATTTAACCTTTACGAGTTTTAAGTCGATTCCTTCGCGAGTGTCTTACCAACTGCCTAACACACTTACCATAAATGTTTCATACATTAATTAACCCTGTTTGGTCTTTAACCTATGTTTCAAAGTAAGGCGAGAGGAAAAGTTTCGTTCGCGAAACGCCGTTACTTGAAACGGTCGTTTCTCCTAAACCGTGCATCGGAATCGAACGAACTACATATCAAAACGAAGCTCGTAACATGAGCTATCTAAACATGGCAGTGGTCATAATCTAGCAGGGGGTTCTCGGGTCCTAATGTTATGCACAAAAACAGTACAAAGAAAATCGGACGTTACGACGGCTATGTTTACGCGATTACCAATGTTTAAACTACTCCAATTAACCACCAACCAACTCATAACCATCAATACAACAAAATTTCACCTAAACCATACCATATCAGTCCATAATCTCCAAGGTTTTCAACTCAAACAACCACAATCAAGACCTATGAACTATAATCAAGCTTCAATTACCAAAACACTTCCAAATCAAACCAAACTACTAATCCTCACAATCCATGCTTCTCATTTCACAACACCAACCATTAAACTTACTAACAAATAAAGTAAAGGCTAGGGTTTGAAGTTTATACCTTCCTTGGGAGGTGTTAAGTTGCTAGGAAGCCTTAGGGAGCCTCCTACAAGCTTGATCTTTCCAAAGAAATCAAGAACACAAAGTTAGGCTTTGAAGTTTCTAAAAGTCCGATTTAAAGAACTGTAAAAATGAGGGTCTTACCATGATTATTTGGACGATACTTGTGAACAAGAGTTGTAGGCCATCTCAATACCTTTCCAATGAGCTATAGAACACAATATTTGAGTGAGAAATGAAGGCGATACAGCAGTTTTCGTGTTCTGGTTCTGTTTTGGCCGAGAGCATGAAGAACAATGCCTTGGTTTCTTTTTGATTTTGATGAAAAATGATTTGCTTGGCTTGGTTGGTTTGATTTTTGTGTTTGTTTTAGTAAATTACCTAGTTGCCCTTGATTTTGTGTGGTTAAAAAGCCACCACATCTCCTTCCTTCCCATGTCATGCTTGTGTCATCCTCATGATGTCATCCTCCCCTCATTGTCCTCTTCTCATTGGTTGGGTGACATCATCCTCTCTAATCCCTTTGATTAACTTCCTAATTGTTTGCCTAATGACCGCTGATCTGTTATACTGTTCGCTTAACTTTCGTTTTCGTTAATCGTTTGAGGGATCATACCCGAGATCTTATTACTTAGGTTCCCTTAACCTTTCTCAATACATTATATTCCTTTTTATGATCCTCTATTATAATCCTTTAATTTAAATCCTTTTATCCTGTTACCTTATACTCAATTCTTTCCGTATCTATTGGATTTCCGGGAAAAATCAAAGTGTTCGGATTTGGATTCTGACGATCTTTACATACACTTATATCCCATATAAAGTACTAATAAAATCTCAGAATATCCATATCAGAACCCCTACATAGTGTGGCATGAAAAGTTTTCTCATTCAGCAAAAATACTATTCATAAGGGTTTCAAAAATTTCCAAAAATTGGGGTTATTACAATGTAAGTCACTCTTCACGATATTAGAGTCACTTTACACCCTATAAGAGTCACTTACCACCATATATTGGTATAATTGACCTTTTAACATCATCAAAATGCTATTTAACATCCTTTAACCACCTCTTGGTACCACTTTTATACGAGTCAATTTTAGGCCACATTTTGGCACTAATCAACCATCTATGTCACTCTTCACCATATTAGAGTCACTTTGCACCCTATAAGAGTCACTTGCCACCATATATTGGTACAATTGACATGTTAAAATTATCAACATGCAATTTAACATCCTTTAACCACCTCTTGGTACCACTTATATAAGAGTCAATTTTGGGCCACATTTTGGCTCTAATCAACCATGTAAATCACTCTTCACCATATTAGAGTCACTTTGCACCCTATAAGAGTCACTTGCCACCATATATTGGTACAATTGACATGTTAACATCATCAACATGCAAATTAACATCCTTTAACCACCTCTTGGTACCATATTTATACGAGTCAATTTTAGGCCACATTTTGGCTCTAATCAACCATGTATGTCACTCTTCACCATATTAGAGTCACTTTGCACCCTATAAGAGTCACTTGCCACCATATATTGGTACAATTGACATGTTAACATCATCAACATGCAATTTAACATCTTTTAACTACCTCTTGGCACCACATTTATACGAGTCAATTTTGGGCCACATTTTGGCTCTAATCAACCATGTAAGTCACTCTTCACCATATTAGAGTTACTTTGCACCCTATAAGAGTCCTTTGCCACCATATATTGGTACAATTGACATGTTAACACCATCAACATGCAATTTAACACCTTTAACCACCTCTTGGTACCACTTTTATACAAGTCAATTTTGGGCCACATTTTAACTCTAATCAACCATGTAAGTCACTCTTCACGATATTAGAGTCACTTTACACCCTATAAGAGTCACTTTCCACCATATATTGGTACAATTGACCTTTTAAGATCATCAACATGCAATTTAACATCCTTTAACCACCTCTTGGTACCACTTTTATACGAGTCAATTTTAGGCCACATTTTGGCTCTAATCAACCATGTATGTCACTCTTCACCATATTAGAGTCACTTTGCACCCTATAAGAGTCACTTGCCACCATATATTGGTACAATTGACATGTTAACATCATCAACATGCAATTTAACATCTTTAAGCACCTCTTGGTACCACTTTTATACGAGTCAATTTTGGGCCACATTTTGGCTCTAATCAACCATGTAAGTCACTCTTCACGATATTAGAGTCACTTTGCACCCTATAAGAGTCACTTGCCACCATATATTGGTACAATTGAACTTTTAACATCATCAACATGCAATTTAACATCCTTTAACCACCTCTTGGTACCAGTTTTATACGAGTGAAATTTAGGCCACATTTTGGCTCTAATCAACCATGTATGTCACTCTTCACCATATTAGAGTCACTTTGCACCCTATAAGAGTCAATTGCCACCATATATTGGTACAATTGACCTTTTAACATCATCAACATGCAATTTAACATCCTTTAACCAACTCTTGGTACCACTTTTATACAAATCAATTTTAAGCCACATTTTGGCTCTAATCAACCATGTAAGTCACTCTTCACGATATTAGAGTCACTTTACACCCTATAAGAGTCACTTGCCACCATATATTTGTACAATTGACCTTTTAAGATCATCAACATGCAATTTAACATCCTTTAACCACCTCTTGGTACCACTTTTATACGAGTCAATTTTAGGCCATATTTTGGCTCTAATCAACCATGTATGTCACTCTTCACCATATTAGAGTCACTTTGCACCCTATAAGTGTCACTTACCACGATATATTGGTACAATTGACATGTGAACATCATCAACATTCAATTTAACATCATCAACATTCAATTTAACATCTTTTAACCACCTCTTGGTACCACTTTTATACGAGTCAATTTTGGGCCACATTTTGGCTCTAATCAACCATGTATGTCACTCTTCACCATATTAGAGTCACTTTGCACCCTATAAGAGTCACTTGCCACCATATATTGGTACAATTTACATGTTAACATCATCAACATGCAATTTAAGATTCTTTAACCACCTCTTAATACCACTATTATACGAGTCAATTTTGGGCCACATTTTGGCTCTAATCAATCATGTAAGTCACTCTTCACCATATTAGAGTCATTTTGCACCTTATAAGAGTCACTTGCCACCATATATTGGTAAAATTGACATGTTAACATCATCAACATGCAAATTAACATCCTTTAACCACCTCTTGGTACCACATTTATACGAGTCAATTTTAGGCCACATTTTGGCTCTAATCAACCATGTATGTCACTCTTCACCATATTAGAGTCACTTTGCACCCTATAAGAGTCACTTGCCACCATATATTGGTACAATTGACATGTTAACATCATCAACATGCAATTTAACATCTTTTAACCACCTCTTGGCACCACATTTATACGAGTCAATTTTGGGCCACATTTTGGCTCTAATCAACCATGTAAGTCACTCTTCACCATATTGGAGTAACTTTGCACCCTATAAGAGTCCCTTGCCACCATATATTGGTACAATTGACATGTTAACACCATCGACATGCAATTTAACATCTTTAACCACCTCTTGGTACCACTTTTATACAAGTCAATTTTGGGCTACATTTTGGCTCTAATCAACCATGTAAGTCACTCTTTACGATATTAGAGTCACTTTACATCCTATAAGAGTCACTTGCCACCATATATTGGTACAATTGACCTTTTAACATCATCAACATGCAATTTAACATCCTTTAACCACCTCTTGGTACCACTTTTATACGAGTCAATTTTAGGCCACATTTTGGCTCTAATAACCATGTATGTCACTCTTCACCATATTAGAGTCACTTTGCACCTATAAGAGTCAGTTGCCACCATATATTGTACAATTGACATGTTAAACATCATCAACATGCAATTTAACATCCTTTAACCACCTCTTGGGACCCTTTTATACGAGTCAAGTTTAGGCCACATTTTGGCTCTAATCAACCATGTATGTCACTCTTCACCATATTGGAGTAATCTTTGCACCCTATAAGAGTCCTTCCACCATATATTGGTACAATTGACATGTTACACCATCAACATTCAATTTTAACATCCTTTAACCACCTCTGGTACCACTTTTTATAAGAGTCAATTTTGGGCCACATTTTGGCTCTATCAACCATGTATGTCACTCTTCAACATATTAGAGCCACTTTGACCCTATAAGAGTCACTTGCCACCATATATTGGTACAATTGACATGTTAACATCATCAACATGCAATTTAACATCCTTTAACCACCTCTTGGCACCACATTTATACGAGTCAATTTTGGGCCACATTTTGGCTCTAATCAACCATGTAAGTCACTCTTCACCATATTAGAGTCACTTTGCACCCTATAAGAGTCACTTGCCACCATATATTGGTACAATTTACATTTAACATCATCAACATGCAATTTAACATCCTTTAACCACCTCTTGGTACCACAATTATACGAGTCAATTTTGGGCCACATTTTGGCTCTAATCAACCATGTAAGTCACTCTTCACCATATTTGAGTCACTTTGCACCCTATAAGAGTCACTTGCCACCATATATTGGTACAATTGATGTTAACATCATCAACATGCAATTTAACATCCTTTAACCACCTCTTGGTACCACATTTATACGAGTCAATTTTAGGCCACATTTTGGCTCTAATCAACCATGTATGTCACTCTTCACCATATTAGAGTCACTTTGCACCCTATAAGAGTCACTTGCCACCATATATTGGTACAATTGACATGTTCATCATCAACATGCAATTTAACATCTTTAACCACCTCTTGGCACCACATTTATACGAGTCAATTTTGGGCCATATTTTGGCTCTAATCAACCATGTAAGTCACTCTTCACCATATTAGAGTCACTTTGCACCCTATAAGAGTCCTTGCCACCATATATTGGTACAATTGACATGTTAACACCATCACATGCAATTTAACATCCTTTAACCACCTCTTGGTACCACTTTTATACAGTCAATTTTGGGCCACATTT
>NW_027417607.1:0-40193 GCF_009905375.1 Apium graveolens | reverse complement strand
GGTGCAAAGTGACTCTAATGGTGAAAAGTGACTTACATGGTTATTAGAGCAAATGTGGAATAAAATTAACTGTATGAAGGTGGAACTAATAGGTGTTAAAAGAATGTCAAATTGAAGTATATGATGTTAACATGTTAATTGTTGTATATATGGTGAAAAGTGACTCTTATAGGGTGCAAAGTGACTCTAATGGTGAAAAGTGACTTACAGGTTGATTAGAGCCAAAATGGGCCCAAAATTGACATGTACGAAAGGGGTCCAAGAGGTGGGTAAGGATATTAATTGCATGCACATGATATTAACATGTTAATTATCATATTGGGGAAAGTGACTCTTATAGGCTGCAAAGTGACTCTAATATGGTGAAAAGTGACTTACATGTTGATTAGAGCCAAAATGTGGAATAAATTTGCTTGTATGAATGTGGCATTAATAAGTGGTAAAAGGATGTTAAATTGGATGTTATGATGTTAACAGTTATTATTGTATATATGGTGGAAAGTGACTCTTATAGGGTGCAAATTGACTCCAATATGGTGAAAATGACTTACATGATTGATTAGAACCAAAATATGGAACAAAATTGACCAGTATAAAATGGAACTAATAGTTGTAAAAGGATGTCAAATTGGATGTATATGATTTTGCATGTTAATTATACAAATAGATTGTGGAAAGTGACTCATATAGGTGCAAATGACTTTAATATGGTGAAAAGGTACATGGTTAATTAGAACCAAATGTTACCAAAACTGACTTGTATGAATGTGGCACTAGAGTTGTAAAAGGATTTCTAATTGCATGTACATGATGTTAACATATTAATGTACCAATATATGATGGCAAGTGATTTATAAGTGCAAAATGACTCTAATGGTGAGAAGTCACATGATTGATTAAGCCAAAATGCGGCCAAAATTGACTTGTAGGAAAGGGGTATCAAGAGGTGGTTAAGGGATGTTTAATTGCATGTACATCATATTAACATGTTAATTGTATCAATATTGGGAAAGGACTCTTATAGGGTGCAAAGTGACTCTAAATGGTGAAAAGTGACTTACATGGTTGATTAGAGCCAAATGTTGATAAAATTACTTGTATGAAAGTGGAACTAATAGGTGTTAAAGAATGTCAATTGGAAGTATATGATGTTAACATGTAATTGTTGTATATGGTGAAAAGTGACTCTTATAGGGTTCAAAATGACTCTAATATGGTGAAAAGTGACTTACATGGTTGATTAGAGCCAAATGTGGCCCAAAATTGACATGTACAAAGGGTACCAAGAGGTGGGTAAAGGATATTTAATTGCATGCACATGATATTGACATGTTAATTATATCAATATATGGGGAAAGTGACTCTTATAGGCTGCAAAGTGACTCTAATATGGTGAAAAGTGACTTACATGGTTGATTAGACCAAATGTGGATAAAATTTGCTTTAGAATGTGGCATTAAAGTGGTAAAGGATGTTAATTGGATGTATATGATGTTAACATGTTTTATTTGTATATATGGTGGAAAGTGACTCTTTAGGTGCAAAGTGACTCCAATATGGTGAAAAGGACTTACATGATTGATTAGAACCAAAATGTGGAACAAATTGACCATTATGAAATGGAACTAATAGGTGGTAAAAGGATGTCAATTGGATGTATGATGTTTGCATGTTAATTATACAAATAGATTGTGGAAAGTGACTCATATAGGGCAAAATGACTTTAAATGGTGAAAGTGACTTACATGGTTAATTAGAACCAAAATGTTGACCAAACTGATTGTATGAATTGGCACTAAGAGGTTGTAAAAGGATTTCTAATTGCATGTACATGATGTTTAACATATTAATTGTACCAATATATGATGGCAAGTGACTCTTATAAGGTGTGCAAAGTGACTCTAATATGGTGAAAGTCACATGATTGATTAGAGCCAAAATGCGGCCCAAAATTGACTTGTAGAAAGGGGTATCAAGGTGGTTAAAGGATGTTTTAATTGCATGTACATGATATTAACATGTTATTGGATCAATATATGGGGAAAGTGACTCTTATAGGGTGCAAAGTGACTCTCATATGTGAAAAGTGACTTACTGGTTGATTAGAGCCAAAATTGGAATAAAATTAACTTGTATGAAAGTGGAACTAATAGGTTTAAAGAATGTCAAATTGGAAGTATATGATGTTAACATGTAATTGTTGTATATATGGTGGAAAGTGACTCTTATAGGTGCAAAGTGACTCCAATATGGTGAAAAGTGACTTACATGATTGATTAGAACCAAAATGTGGAACAAATTGACCAGTATGAAAATGGAACTAATAGGTGGTAAAAGGATGTCAAATTAGATGTATATATGTTTTGCATGTTAATTATACAAATAGATTGTGGAAAGTGACTCATATAGGGTGCAAAATGACTTTAATATGGTGAAAAGTGACTTACATGGTTAATTAGAACCAAAATGTTGACCAAACTGACTTGTATGAATGTGGCACTAAGATGTTGTAAAAGGATTTCTAATTGCATGTACATGATGTTAACATATTAATTATACCATATATGATGGCAAGTGACTCTTATAAGGTGCAAAGTGACTCTAATATGGTGAAAAGTGACTTACATGGTTAATTAGAACCAAAATGTGGACCAAAATTGACTTGTAGGAGTGGCACTAAGAGTGGTAAAAGGATTCTAATTGCATGTACATGATTTAACTTGTTAATTGTACCAATATATGATGGCAAGTGACTGTTATAAGGTGCAAAGTGACTCTATTATGGTGAGAAGTCACTTGCATGATTGATTAGAGCCAAAATGTGGCCCAAAATTGACTTGTAGGAAAGGTACCAAGGTGGTTAAAGGATGTTAATTGCATGTACATGATATTAACATGTTAATTATATCAATATATGGGGAAAGTGACTCTTATAGGCTGCAAAGTGACTCTAATATGGTGAAAAGTGACTTACATGGTTGATTAGAGCCAAAATGTGGAATAAATTGACCTGTATGAAAGTGGAACTAATAGGTGGTAAAAGGATGTCAAATTGGATGTATATGATTTAACATGTTAATTATACAAAGATTGTGGAAAGGACTCATAAGGGTGCAAAATGACTTTAATATGGTGAAAAGTGACTTACATGGTTAATTAGAACCAAATGTTGACCAAAACTGACTTGTACGAATGTGGCACTAAGAGGTTGTAAAAGGATTTCTAATTGCATGTACATGATGTTAACATATAAATTGTACCAATATATGATGGCAAGTGACTCTTATAAGGTGCAAAGTGACTCTAACATGGTGAGAAGCCACATGATTGATTAGAGCCAAAATGCGCCCAAATTGACTTGTAGGAAGGGGTACCAAGAGGTGGTTAAGGATGCTTAATTGCATGTACATGATGTTAACATGTTAATTGTATCAATATATGGGGAAAGTGACTCTTATAGGGTGCAAAGTGACTCTAATTGGTGAAAAGTGACTTACATGGTTGATTAGAGCCAAAATGTGGAATAAAATTAACTTGTATGAAAGTGGCATTAAAAGGGGGATAAAAGGATGTCAAATTGGATATATATGATGTTACATGTTAATTGTTGTATATGGTGAAAAGTGACTCCTATAGGGTGCAAAAATGACTCTAATATGGTGAAAAGTGATTACATGGTTAATTAGAACCAAATGTGGAACAAAATTGATCTGTATGAAAGTAGAATTACAGGTAGTAAAAGGATGTCAAATCGGATGTAATACGTTAATATGTTAAGTGTACAAATATATGGTGGAAAGTGACTCATATAGGGTTCAAAATGACTCTAATATTGGTGAAAAAGTGACTTACATGGTTTAATTAGAACCAAAATGTGGACCAAAATTGACTTGTATGGATGTGGCACTAAGAGGTTGGTAAAAGGATTTCTAATTGCATTTACATAATGTTAACATGTTAATTGTACCAATATATGATGGCAAGTGACTGTTATAAGGTGCAAAGTGACTCTAATATGGTGAGAAGTCACTTGCATGATTGATTAGAGCCAAAATGTGGCCCAAAATTGACTTGTAGGAAAGGGGTACCAAGTGGTGGTTTAAAGGATGTTTAATTGCATGTACGTGATATTAACATGTTAATTGTATCAATATATGGGGAAAGTGACTCTTATAGGGTGCAAAGTGACTCTAATATGGTGAAAAGTGACTAATTAGAGCCAAAATGTGGAATAAAATTAGCTTGTATGAATGTGGCATTAATAAGTGGTAAAAGGATGTTAAATTGGATTTATATGATGTTAACATGTTAATTATTGTATATATGGTGGAAAGTGACTCTTATAGGGTGCAAAGTGACTCCAATATGGTGAAAAGTGACTTACATGGTTGATTAGAACCAAAATGTGGAACACAATTGACCTGTATGAAAGTGGAACTAATAAGTGGTAAAAGGATGTCAAAATTGGATGTATATGATGTCAACATGTTAATTATACAAATAGATTGTGGAAAGTGACTCATATAGGGTGCAAAAATGACTTTAGTATGGTGAAAAGTGACCTTACATGGTTAATTAGAACCAAAATATAGACCAAAACTGACTTGTATGAATGTGGCACTAAGAGGTTGTAAAAGAATATCTAATTTCATGTACTTGAATGTTAACATATTAATTGACCAATATATGATGGCAAGTGACTCTTATAAGGTGCAAAGTGACTCTATATGGTGAGAAGTCACTTACATGATTGATTAGAGCCAAAATGTGGACCGAAATTGACTTGTAGGAAAGGGGGTACCAAGAGGTGGTTAAAGGATGTTTAATTGCATGTACGTGCTATTAACATGTTAATTGTATCTATATATGGGAAAGTGACTCTTATAGGGTGCAAAGTGACTCTAATTATGGTGAAAAGTGACTTGGTTGATTAGAGCCAAAATGTGGAATGAAATTAACTTGTATGAAAGTGGCATTAATAGGCGGTAAAAGGATGTCAAATTGGACATATATGATGTTAACATGTTAATTGTTGTATATATGGTGGAACGTGACTCCTATTGGGTCAAAAAATGACTCTATATGGTGAAAAGTGACCTTGGTTGATTAGAACCAAAATGTGGACAAATTGATCTGTATGAAAGTAGAATTAAGAGGTGGTAAAAGGATGTCAAAATCGGATGTATATGATGTTAACATGTTAATTATACAAATATATGGTGGAAAGTGACTCATATAGGGTGCAAAATGACTCTAATATGGTGAAAAGTGACTTACATGTTAATTAGAACCAAAATGTGGACCAAAATTGACTTGTATGAATGTGGCACTAAGAGGTGGTAAAAGGATTTCTAATTGCATGTACATGATGTTAACATGTTTAATTGTACCAATATATGATGGCAAGTGACTCTTATAAGGTGCAAAGTGACTCTAATATGGTGAAAAGTCACCTTACATGATTGATTAGAGCCAAAATGTGGCCCCAAAATTGACTTGTAAGAAAGGGGTACCAAGAGGGTGGTAAAGGAATGTTTAATTGCATGTACATGATATTACAATGTTAATTATATCAATATATGGGGAAAGTGACTCTTATAGGCTGCAAAGTGACTCTATATGGTGAAAAGTGACTTACATGGTTGATTAGAGCCAAAATGTGGAATAAAATGTTGCTTGTATGAATGTGGCATTAATAAGTGGTAAAAGGATGTTAAATTGGATGTATATGATGATTAACATGTTAATTATTGTATATATGGTGGAAAGTGACTCTTATAGGGTGCAAAGTGACTCCAATATGGTGAAAGTGACTTACATGATTGATAAGAACCAAAATGTGGAACAAAATTGACCAGTATGAAAATGGAACTAATAGTGGTAAAAGGATGTCAAATTGGATGTATATGATGTTTGCATGTTAATTATACAAATAGATTGTGGAAAGTGACTCATATAGGGTGCAAAATGACTTTAATATGGTGAAAAGTTACTTACATGGTTAATTAGAACCAAAATGTTAACCAAAACTGACTTGTATGATGTGGCACTAAGAGGTTGTAAAAGGATTTCTAATTGCATGTACATGATGTTAACATATTAATTGTACCAATATATGATGGGCAAGTGACTCTTATAAGGTGCAAAGTGACTCTAATATGGTGAGAAGTCACATGATTGATTAGAGCCAAAATGCGGCCCAAAATTGACTTGTAGGAAAGGGGTACCAAGAGGTTGGTTAAAGGATGTTTAATTGCATGTACATGAATGTTAACATGTTAATTGTATCAATATATGGGGGAAAGTGACTCTTATAGGGTGCAAAGTGACTCTCATATGGTGAAAAGTGACTTACATGGTTGATTAGAGCCAAAATGTGGAATAAAATTAACTTGTATGAAAAGTGGAACTAATAGGTGTTAAAAGAATGTCAAATTGGAAGTATATGATGTTAACATGTTAATTGTTGTATATATGGTGAAAAGTGACTCTTATAGGGTGCAAAGTGACTCTAATATGGTGAAAAGTGACTTACATGGTTGATTAGAGCCAAAATGTGGCCCAAAATTGACATGTACGAAAGGGGTACCAAGAGGTGGGTAAAGAGATGTAATTGCATGCACATGATATTAACATGTTAATTATATCAATATATGGGGAAAGTGACTCTTATGAGGCTGCAAACTGACTCTAATATGGTGAAAAGTGACTTACATGGTTGATTAGAGCCAAAATGTGAATAAAATTGCTTGTATGAATGTGGCATTAATAAGTGGTAAAGGATGTTAAATTGGATGTATATGATGTTAACATGTTAATTATTGTATATATGTTGGAAAGTGACTCTTATAGGGTGCAAATGACAATCCAATATGGTGAAAAGTGACTTACATGATTGATTAGAACCAAATGTGGAACAAATTGACCAGTATGAAAATTGGAACTAATAGGTGGTAAAGATGTCAAATTGGATGTATATTATGTTGTGCATGTTAATTAGTACAAATAGATTGTGGAAAGTGACTTATGAATAGGGTGCAAAATGACTTTAATATGGTGAAAAGTAGACTTACATGGTTAATTAGAACCAAAATGTTGACCAAACTGACTTGTATGATGTGGCACTAAGAGGTTGTAAAAGGATTTCTAATTGCATGTATATGATGTTAACATATTATTGTACCAATATATGATGCAGTGACTCTTATAAGGTGCAAAGTGGACGCTAATATGGTGAGAAGTCACCAGCTTGATTAGAGACAAATCGGCCCAAAATTGACTTGTAGGAAAGGGGTATCAAGAGGTGGTTAAGGATGTTAATTGCATGTACATGATGTTAACATGTTAATTGTATCAATATATGGGGAAAGTGACTCTTATAGGGTGCAAAGTGACTCTCATATGGTGAAAAGTGACTTACATGGTTGATTAGAGCCAAAATGTGGAATAAAATTACCTTGTATGAAAGTGGAAACTAATAGGTGTTAAAAGAATGTCAATTGGAAGTAGATGATGTTAACATGTTAATTGTTGTATATATGGTGAAAAGTGACTCTTTAGGGTGCAAAGTGACTCTAATATGGTGAAAAGTGACTTACATGGGTTGATTAGAGCCAAAATGTGGCCCAAAATTGACATGTACGAAAGGGGTACCAAGAGGTGGGTAAAGGATATTTAATTGCATGCACATGATATTAACATGTTAATTATATCAATATATGGGGAAAGTGACTCTTATAGGCTGCAAAGTGACTCTAATATGGTGAAAAGTGACTTACATGGTTGATTAGAGCCAAAATGTGGAATAAAAGTTTGCTTGTATGAATGTAGCATTAATAAGTGGTAAAAGGATGTTAAATTGGATGTATATGATGTTAACATGTTAATTATTGTATATGGTGGAAAGTGACTCTTATAGGGTGCAAAGTGACTCCAATATGGTGAAAAGTGACTTACATGATTGATAAGAACCCAAAATGTGGAACCAAAATTGACTAGTATGAAAATGGAACTAATAGGTGTTAAAAGGATGTCAAATTGGATGTATATGATGTTTGCATGTTAATTATACAAATAGATTGTGGAAAGTGACTCATATAGGGTGCAAATGACTTTAATATGGTGAAAAGTTACTTGACATGGTTAATTAGAACCAAATGTTGACCAAAACTGACTTGTATGAATGTGGCACTAAGAGGTTGCAAAAGGATTTCTAATTGCATGTACATGATGTTAACATATTAATTGTACCAATATATGATGGCAAGTGACTCTTATAAGGTGCAAAATGACTCTAATATGGTGAGAAGTCACATGATTGATTAGACCCAAAATGCGGCCCAAAATTGACTTGTAGGAAAGGGGTATCAAGAGGTGGTTAAAGGATGTTTAATTGCATGTACATCATATTAACATGTTAATTGTATCAATATATGGGGAAAGTGACTCTTATAGGGTGCAAAGTGACTCTAAATGGTGAAAAGTGACTTACATGGTTGATTAGAGCCAAAATGTGGAATAAAATTTGCTTGTATGAATGTGGCATTAATAAGTGGTAAAAGGATGTTAAATTGGATGTATATGATGTTAACTTGTTAATTATTATATATATGCTGGAAAGTGACTCTTATAGGGTGCAAAGTGACTCCAATATGGTGAAAAGTGACTTACATGATTGATAAGAACCAAAATGTGGAACAAAATTGACCAGTATGAAAATGGAACTAATAGGTGGTAAAAGGATGTCAAATTGGATGTATATGATGTTGCATGTTAATTATACAAATAGATTGTGGAAAGTGACTCATATAGGGTTGCAAAATGACTTTAATATGGTGAAAAGTTACTTACATGGTTAATTAGAACCAAAATGTTGACCAAACTGACTTGTATGAATGTGGCACTAAGAGGTTGTAAAAGGATTTCTAATTGCATGTACATGATGTTAACATATTAATTGTACCAATATATGATGGCAAGTGACTCTTATAAGGTGCAAAGTGACTCTAATATGGTGAGAAGTCACATGATTGATTAGAGCCAAAATGCGGCCCAAAATTGACTTGTAGGAAAGGGGTATCAAGAGGTGGTTAAAGGATGTTTAATTGCATGTACATGATGTTAACATGTTAATTGTATCAATATATGGGGAAAGTGACTCTTATAGGGTGCAAAGTGACTCTCATATGGTGAAAAGTGACTTACATGGTTGATCAGAGCCAAAATGTGGAATAAAATTAACTTGTATGAAAGTGGCATTAATAGGTGGTAAAAGGATGTCAAATTGGATGTATATGATGTTAACATGTTAATTGTTGTATATATGGTGGAAATTGACTCTTATAGGGTGCAAAGTGACTCTAATATGGTGAAAAGTGACTTACATGGTTGATTAGAACCAAAATGTGGAACAAAATTTACCTGTATGAAAGTGGAACTAATAGGTGTAAAAGGATGTCAAATTAGATGTATATGATGTTAACATGTTAATTACACATATAGAATGTGGAAAATGACTCATATAGGGTGCAAACGACTCTAACATGGTGAAAAGTGACTTACATGGTTGATTAGAGCCAAAATGTGGAATAAAATTTGCTTGTATGAATGTGGCATTAATAAGTGGTAAAAGGAGGTTAAATTGGATGTATATGATGTTAACATGTTAATTATTGTATATATGGTGGAAAGTGACTCTTATAGGGTGCAAAGTGACTCCAATATGGTGAAAAGTGACTTACATGATTGATAAGAACCAAAATGTGGAACAAAATTGACCAGTATGAAAATGGAACTAATAGGTGGTAAAAGGATGTCAAATTGGATGTATATGATGTTTGCATGTTAATTATACAATAGATTGTGGAAAGTGACTCATATAGGGTGCAAAATGACTTTAATATGGTGAAAAGTTACTTACATGGTTAATTAGAACCAAAATGTTGACCAAAACTGACTTTATGAATGTGGCACTAAGAGGTTGTAAAAGGATTTCTAATTGCATGTACATGATGTTAACATATTAATTGTACCAATATATGATGGCAAGTGACTCTTATAAGGTGCAAAGTGACTCTAATATGGTGAGAAATCACATGATTGATTAGAGCCAAAATGCGGCCCAAAATTGACTTGTAGGAAAGGGGTACCAAGAGGTGGTTAAAGGATTTTTAATTGCATGTATATGATGTTAACATGTTAATTGTATCAATATATGGGAAAGTGACTCTTATAGGGTGCAAAGTGACTCTAATATGGTGAAAAGTGACTTACATGGTTGATTAGATCCAAAATGTGGAATAAAATTAACTTGTTTGAAAGTGGCATTAAAAGGGGGTAAAAGGATGTCAAATTGAGATATATGATGTTAACATGTTAATTGTTGTATATGGTGGAAAGTGACTCCTATAGGGTGCAAAATGACTCTAATATGGTGAAAAGTGACTTACATGGTTAATTAGAACCAAATGTGGAACAAAATTGATCTGTATGAAAGTAGAATTAAGAGGTGGTAAAAGGATGTCAAATCGGATGTATATGATGTTAACATGTTAATTATACAAATATATGGTGGAAAGTGACTCATATAGGGTCCAATGACTCTAATATGGTGAAAAGTGACTTACATGGTTAATTAGAACCAAAATGTGGACCAAAATTGACTTGTATGAATGTGGCACTAAGAGGTGGTAAAAGATTTCTAATTGCATGTACATGATGTTAACATGTTAATTGTACCAATATATGATGGTAAGTGACTCTTATAAGGTGCAAAGTGACTCTAATATGGTGAGAAGTCACTTACATGATTGATTAGAGCCAAAATGTGGCCCAAAATTGACTTGTAGGATAGGGGTTCCAAGAGGGGGGGGGGGTAAAGGATGTTTAATTGCATGTACATCATATTAACATGTTAATTGTATCATATATGGGGAAAGTGACTCTTATAGGGTGCAAAGTGACTCTAAATGGTGAAAAGTGACTTACATGGTTGATTAGAGCCAAAATGTGGAATAAAATTAACTTGTATGAAAGTGGAACTAATAGGTGTTAAAAGAATGTCAAATTGGAAGTATATGATGTTAACATGTTAATTGTTGTATATATGGTGAAAAGTGACTCTTATAGGGTGCAAAGTGACTCTAATATGGTGAAAAGTGACTTACATGGTTGATTAGAGCCAAAATGTGGCCCAAAATTGACATGTACGAAAGGGGGTAGCAAGAGGTGGGTAAAGGATATTTAATTGCATGCACATGATATTAACATGTTAATTATATCAATATATGGGGAAAGTGACTCTTATAGGCTGCAAACTGACTCTAATATGGTGAAAAGTGGCTTACATGGTTGATTAGAGCCAAAATGTGGAATAAAATTTGCTTGTATGAATGTGGCATTAATAAGTGGTAAAAGGATGTTAAATTGGATGTATATGATGTTAACATGTTAATTATTGTATATATGGTGGAAGGTGACTCTTATAGGGTGCAAAGTGACTCCCAATATGGTGAAAAGTGACTTACATGGTTAATTAGAACCAAATGTGGAACAAAATTGACTTGTATGAATGTGGCACTAAGAGGTGGAAAAAGGATTTCTAATTGGATGTATATGATGTTAACATGTTAATTGTACCAATATATGATGGCAAGTGACTCTTATAAGGTGCAAAGTGACTCTAATATGGTGATAAGTCACTTACATGATTGATTAGAGCCAAAATGCGGCCCAAAATTGACTTGTAGGAAAGGGGTATCAAGAGGTGGTTAAAGGATGTTTAATTGCATGTACATGATGTTAACATGTTAATTGTATCAATATATGGGGAAAGTGACTCTTATAGGGTGCAAGTGACTCTCATATGGTGAAAAGTGACTTACATGGTTGATTAGAGCCAAAATGTGGAATAAAATTAACTTGTATGAAAGTGGAACTATAGGTGTTAAAAAGAATGTCAAATTGGAAGTATATGATGTTAACATGTTAATTGTTGTATATATGGTGAAAAGTGACTCTTATAGGGTGCAAAGTGACTCTAATATGGTGAAAAGTGACTTACATGGTTGATTAGAGCCAAAATGTGGCCCAAAATTGACATGTACGAAAGGGGTACCAAGAGGTGGGTAAAGGATATTTAATTGCATGCACATGATATTAACATGTTAATTATATCAATATATGGGGAAAGTGACTCTTATAGGCTGCAAAGTGACTCTAATATGGTGAAAAGTGACTTACATGGTTGATTAGAGCCAAAATGTGGAATAAAATTTGCTTGTATGAATGTGGCATTAATAAGTGGTAAAAGGATGTTAAATTGGATGTATATGATGTTAACATGTAATTATTGTATATATGGTGGAAGGTGACTCTTATAGGGTGCAAAGTGACTCCAATATGGTGAAAAATGACTTACATGATTGATTAGAACCAAAATGTGGAACAAAATTGACCAGTATGAAAATGAACTAATAGGTGGTAAAAGGATGTCAAATTGGATGTATATGATGTTTGCATGTTAATTATACAAATAGATTGTGGAAAGTGACTCATATAGGGTGCAAAATGACTTTAATATGGTGAAAAGTGACTTACATGGTTAATTATAACCAAAATTGTGACCAAAACTGACTTGTATGAATGTGGCACTAAGAGGTTGTAAAAGGATTTTCTAATTGCATGTATATGATGTTAACATATTAATTGTACCAATATATGATGGCAAGTGACTCTTATAAGGTGCAAAGTGACTATAATATGGTGAGAAGTCACATGATTGATTAGAGCCAAAATGCGGCCCAAAATTGACTTGTAGGAAAGGGGTATCAAGAGGTGGTTAAAGGATGTTTAATTGCATGTACATGATGTTAACATGTTAATTGTATCAATATATGGGGAAAGTGACTCTTATAGGGTGCAAAGTGACTCTCATATGGTGAAAAGTGACTTACATGGTTGATTAGAAGCCAAAATGTGGAATAAATTAACTTGTATGAAAGGGGAACTAATAGGTTTAAAAGAATTCAATTGGAAGTAATGATGTTAACATGTAATTTGTTGTATATATGGTGAAAAGTGACTCTTATAGGGTGCAAAGGACTCTAATATGGTGAAAAGTGACTTACATGGTTGATTAGAGCCAAAATGTGGCCCAAAATTGACATGTACGAAAGGGGTTACCAAGAGGTGGGTAAGGATATTTAATTGCATGCACATGATATTAACATGTTAATTATATCAATATATGGGGAAAGTGACTCATATAGGCTGCAAAGTGACTCTAATATGGTGAAAAGTGACTTACATGGTTGATTAGAGCCAAAATGTTGAATAAAATTGCTTGTATGAATGTGGCATTAATAAGTGGTAAAAGGATTGTCAAATTGGATGTATATGATGTAACATGTTAATTATTGTATATATGGTGGAAAGTGACTCTTATAGGGTGCAAAATGACTCCAATATGGTGAAAAGTGACTTCATGATTGATTAGAACCAAAATGTGGAACAAAATTGACCAGTATGAAATGGAACTAATAAGTGGTAAAAGGATGTCAAATTGATGTATATGATGTTTGCATGTTAATTACTACAATAGATTGTGGAAGTGACTCATATAGGGTTTAAAATGACTTTAATATGGTGAAAAGTGACTTACATGGTTAATTAGAACCAAAAATGTTGACCAAAACTGATTTGTATGAATGTGCACTAAGAGGGTTGTAAAAGGATTTCTAATTGCATGTACATGATGTTAACATATTAATTGTACCATATATGATGGCAAGTGACTCTTATAAGGTGCAAAGTGACGCTAATATGGTGAGAAGTCAACATGATTGATTAGAGAGCCAAATGCGGCCCAAAATTGACTTGTAGGAAAGGGGTACAGAGGTGGTTAAGGATGTTTACTTGCATGTACATGATGTTAACATGTTAATTGTATCAATTATATGGTGGAAAGTGACTCATAGGGTGCAAAACGACTCTTATTGGTGAAAGGACTTACCATGGTTAAATTAGAACCAGAAATGTGGACCAAACTTGACTTGTATGAATATGGCACTAAGAGGTGTAAAAAGGATTTTTAATTGCATGACATGATGTTAACATGTTAAATTGTACAATATATGATGGCAAGTGACTTCTTATACGGTGCAAAAGTGACTCTTAATATGGTGAGGAAGTCACTTGCTGATGATTAGAGCCAAAATGTGCCAAAAATTGACTTAGTAGAAAAGGGGGTACCAAGAGGTGGTTAAGGGATGTTTAATTGCATGTACATGATATTAACATGTAATTTTATCAATATATGGGGAAAGTGACTCTTATAGGTTGACAAGTGACTCCAATATGGTGAAAAGTGACCTTACATGGTTTTGATTAGAGCCAAAATGTGGACTAAAATTAGCTTGTATGAATGTGGCATTAATAAGTGGTAAAAGGATGTTAAATTGGATGTATATGATGTTAACATGTTAATTATTGTATCTATGGTGGAAAGTGACTCTTATAGGGTGCAAAGTGACTCCAATATGGTGAAAAGTGACTTACATGGTTGATTAGAACCAAAATGTGGAACAAAACTGACCTGTATGAAAGTGGAACTAATAGGTGGTAAAAGAATGTCCAATTGGATGTATATGATGTTAACATGTTGATTATACAAATAGATTGTGGAAAGTGACTCATATAGGGGGTAAAATGATTTTAGTATGGTGAAAAATGACTTACATGGTTAATTAGAACAAAAATGTAGACCAAAACTGAATTGTATGAATGTGGCACTAAGAGGTTGTAAAAGAATTTCTAATTGCATGTACATGATTTTAACATGTTAATTGTACCAATATATGATGGCAAGTGACTCTTATAAGGTGCAAAGTGACTCTAATATGGTGAGAAGTCACTTACATGATTGATTAGAGCCAAAATGTGCCCAAATTGACTTGTAGGAAAGGGGTACCAGGAGGTGTTTAAAGAATGTTTAATTGCATGTACGTGATATTAACATGTTAATTGTATCAATATATGGGGAAAGTGACTCTTATAGGGTGCAAAGTGACTCTAATATGGTGAAAAGTGACTTACATGGTTGATTAGAGCCAAAATGTGGAATAAAATTAACTCGTATGAAAGTGGCTTTATTAGGCGGTAAAAGGATGTCAAATTGGATATATATGATGTTAACATGTTAATTGTTGTATATATGGTGGAACGTGACTCCTATAGGGTGAAAAATGACTCTAATATGGTGAAAAGTGACTTACATGGTTGATTAGAACCAAATATGGGAACAAAATTGATATGTATGAAAGTAGAATTAAGAGGTGGTAAAAGGATGTCAATTCGGATGTATATGATGTAACATGTTAATTATACAAATATATGATGGAAAGTGACTCATATAGGGTGCAAAATGACTCTAATATGGTGAAAAGTGAATTACATGGTTAATTAGAACCAAAATGTGGACCAAAACTGACTTGTATGAATGTGGCACTAAGAGGTGGTAAAAGGATTTCTAATTGCATGTACATGATGTTAACATGTTAATTGTACCAATATATGATGGCAAGTGACTCTTATAAGGTGCAAAGTGACTCTAATATGGTGAGAAGTCACTTACATGATTGATTAGAGCCAAAATGTGGCCCAAAATTGACTTGAAGGAAAGGGGTACCAAGAGGTGGGTAAAGGATGTTTAATTGCATGTACATGATATTAACATGTTAATTGTATCAATATATGGGGAAAGTGACTCTTATAGGGTGCAAAGTGACTCCAATATGGTGAAAAGTGACTTACATGGTTGATTTGAGCCAAAATATGGAATAAAATTAACTTGTATGAATGTGGCATTAATAAGTGGTAAAAGGATGTTAAATTGGATGTATATGATGTTAAGATGTTAATTATTGTAAATATGGTGGAAAGTGACTCTTATAGGGTGCAAAGTGACTCCAATATGGTGAAAAGTGACTTACATGGTTGATTAGAACCAAAATGTGGAACAAAACTGACCTGTATGAAAGTGGAACTAATAGGTGGTAAAAGGATGTCAAATTGGATGTATATGATGTTAACAAGTTAATTATACAAATAGATTGTGGAAAGTGACTCATATAGGGTGCAAAATGACTTTAGTATGGTGAAAAGTGACTTACATGGGTTAATTAGAACCAAAATGTAGACCAAAACTGACTTGTATGGATGTGGCACTTAGAGGTTGTAAAAGAATTTCTAATTGCATGTACATGATGTTAACATGTTAATTGTACCAATATATGATGGCAAGTGACTCTTATAAGGTGCAAAGTGACTCTAATATGGTGAGAAGTCACTTACATGATTTGTTTAGAGCCAAAATGTGGCCCCAAATTGACTTGTAGGAAAGGGGTACCAAGAGGTGGTTAAAGGATGTTTAATTGCATGTACATGATGTTAACATGTTAATTGTATCAATATATGGGGAAAGTGACTCTTATAGGGTGCAAAGTGACTCTAATATGGTGAAAAGTGACTTACATGGTTGATTAGAGCCAAAATGTGGAATAAAATTAACTTGTATGAAAGAGACATTAATAGGCGGTAAAAGGATGTCAAATTGGATATATATGATGTTAACATGTTAAATTGTTGTATATATGGTGGAACGTGACTCCTATAGGGTGAAAAATGACTCTAATATGGTGAAAAGTGACTTACATGGTTGATTAGAACCAAAATGTGGAATAAAATTGATCTGTATGAAAGTAGAATCAGAGGTGGTAAAAGGATGTTAAATCGAATGTATATGACTTTAATATATTAATTGTCAAATATATGGTGGAAAGTGACTTATATAGGGTGCAAAATGACTCTAATATGGTGAAAAGTGACTTACATGGTTAATTAGAACCAAAATGTGGACCAAAATTGACTTGTATGGATGTGGCACTAAGAGGTGGTAAAAGGATTTCTAATTGCATGTACATGATGTTAACATGTTATTTGTAGCAATATATGATGGCAAGTGACTGTTATAAGGTGCAAAGTGACTCTAATATGGTGAGAAGTCACTTGCATGATTGATTAGAGCCAAAATGTGGCCCAAAATTGACCTGTAGGAAAGGGGTACCAAGAGGTGGTTAAAGAATGTTTAATTGCATGTACGTGATATTAACATGATAATTGTATCAATATATGGGAAAGTGACTCTTATAGGGTGCAAAGTGACTCTAATATGGTGAAAAGTGACTTACATGGTTGATTAGAGCCAAAATGTGGAATAAAATTAACTTGTATGAAAGTGGCATTAATAGGCGGTAAAAGGATGTCAAATTGGATATATATGATGTTAACATGTTAATTGTTGTATATATGGTGGAACGTGACTCCTATAGGGTGAAAAATGACTCTAATATGGTGAAAAGTGACTTACATGGTTGATTAGAACCAAAATGTGGAAAAAAATTAATCTGTATGAAAGTAGAACTAAGAGGTGGTAAAATGATGTCAAATCTTATGTATATGATGTTAACATGTTAATTATACAAATATATGGTGGAAAGTGACTCATAAAGGGTGAAAAATGACTCTAATATGGTGAAAAGTGACTTACATGGTTAATTAGAACCAAAATGTGGACCAAAATTGACTTGTATGAATGTGCACTAAGAGGTGGTAAAAGGATTTCTAATTGCATGTACATGATGTTAACATGTTAATTGTACCAATATATGATGGCAAGTGACTCTTTTAAGGTGCAAAGTGACTCTAATATGGTGAGAAGTCACTTACATGATTGATTAGAGCCAAAATGCGGCCCAAAATTGACTTGTAGGAAAGGGGTACCAAGAGGTGGTTAAAGGATGTTTAATTGCATGTACATGATGTTAACATGTTAATTGTATCAATATATGGGGAAAGTGACTCTTATAGGGTGTAAAGTGACTCTAATATGGTGAAAAGTGACTTACCTGGTTGATTAGAGCCAAAATGTGGAATAAAATTAACTTGTATTAAAGTGGCATTAAAAGGGGGTAAAAGGATGTCAAATTGGATATATATGATGTTAACATGTTAATTGTTGTATATATGGTGGAACGTGACTCCTATAGGGTGAAAAATGACTCTAATATGGTGAAAAGTGACTTACATGGTTGATTAGAACCAAAATATGGAACAAAATTAATCTGTATGAATGTAGAACTAAGAGGTGGTAAAAGGATGTCAAATCGTATGTATATGATGTTAACATGTTAATTATACAAATATATGGTGGAAAGTGACTCATATAGGGTGCAAAATGACTCTAATATGGTGAAAAGTGACTTACATGGTTAATTAGAACCAAAATGTGGACCAAAATTGACTTGTATGGATGTGGCACTAAGAGGTGGTAAAAGGATTTCTAATTGCATGTACATGATGTTAACATGTTATTTGTAGCAATATATGATGGCAAGTGACTGTTATAAGGTGCAAAGTGACTCTAATATGGTGAGAAGTCACTTGCATGATTGATTAGAGCCAAAATGTGGCCCAAAATTGACCTGTAGGAAAGGGGTACCAAGAGGTGGTTAAAGAATGTTTAATTGCATGTACGTGATATTAACATGATAATTGTATCAATATATTGGGAAAGTGACTCTTATAGGGTGCAAAGTGACTCTAATATGGTGAAAAGTGACTTACATGGTTGATTAGAGCCAAAATGTGGAATAAAATTAACTTGTATGAAAGTGGCATTAATAGGCGGTAAAAGGATGTCAAATTGGATATATATGATGTTAACATGTTAATTGTTGTATATATGGTGGAACGTGACTCCTATAGGGTGAAAAATGACTCTGATATGGTGAAAAGTGACTTACATGGTTGATTAGAACCAAAATGTGGAAAAAAATTAATCTGTATGAAAGTAGAACTAAGAGGTGGTAAAATGATGTCAAATCGTATGTATATGATGTTAACATGTTAATTATACAAATATATGGTGGAAAGTGACTCATAAAGGGTGAAAAATGACTCTAATATGGTGAAAAGTGACTTACATGGTTAATTAGAACCAAAATGTGGACCAAAATTGACTTGTATGAATGTGCACTAAGAGGTGGTAAAAGGATTTCTAATTGCATGTACATGATGTTAACATGTTAATTGTACCAATATATGATGGCAAGTGACTCTTTTAAGGTGCAAAGTGACTCTAATATGGTGAGAAGTCACTTACATGATTGATTAGAGCCAAAATGCGGCCCAAAATTGACTTGTAGGAAAGGGGTACCAAGAGGTGGTTAAAGGATGTTTAATTGCATGTACATGATGTTAATATGTTAATTGTATCAATATATGGGGAAAGTGACTCTTATAGGGTGCAAAGTGACTCTAATATGGTGAAAAGTGACTTACCTGGTTGATTAGAGCCAAAATGTGGAATAAAATTAACTTGTATGAAAGTGGCATTAAAAGGGGGTAAAAGGATGTCAAATTGGATATATATGATGTTAACATGTTAATTGTTGTATATTTGGTGGAACGTGACTCCTATAGGGTGAAAAATGACTCTAATATGGTGAAAAGTGACTTACATGGTTGATTAGAACCAAAATGTGGAACAAAATTAATCTGTATGAATGTAGAACTAAGAGGTGGTAAAAGGATGTCAAATCGTATGTATATGATGTTAACATGTTAATTATACAAATATATGGTGGAAAGTGACTCATATAGGGTGCAAAATGACTCTAATATGGTGAAAAGTGACTTACATGGTTAATTAGAACCAAAATGTGGACCAAAATTGACTTGTATGAATGTGCACTAAGAGGTGGTAAAAGGATTTCTAATTGCATGTACATGATGTTAACATGTTAATTGTACCAATATATGATGGCAAGGGACTCTTATAAGGTGCAAAGTGACTCTAATATGGTGAGAAGTCACTTACATGATTGATTAGAGCCAAAATGCGGCCCAAAATTGACTTGTAGGAAAGGGGTACCAAGAGGTGGTTAAAGGATGTTTAATTACATGTACATGATGTTAACATGTTAATTGTATCAATATATGGGGAAAGTGACTCTTATAGGGTGGAAAGTGACTCTAATATGGTGAAAAGTGACTTACATGGTTGATTAGAGCCAAAATGTGGAATAAAATTAACTTGTATGAAAGTGGCATTAATAGGCGGTAAAAGGATGTCAAATTGGATATATATGATGTTAACATGTTAATTGTTGTATATATGGTGGAACGTGACTCCTATAGGGTGAAAAATGACTCTAATATGGTGAAAAGTGACTTACATGGTTGATTAGAACCAAAATGTGGAATAAAATTGATCTGTATGAAAGTAGAATTAGAGGTGGTAAAAGGATGTTAAATCGAATGTATATGACTTTAATATATTAATTGTCAAATATATGGTGGAAAGTGACTTATATAGGGTGCAAAATGACTCTAATATGGTGAAAAGTGACTTACATGGTTAATTAGAACCAAAATGTGGACCAAAATTGACTTGTATGGATGTGGCACTAAGAGGTGGTAAAAGGATTTCTAATTGCATGTACATGATGTTAACATGTTAATTGTAGCAATATATGATGGCAAGTGACTGTTATAAGGTGCAAAGTGACTCTAATATGGTGAGAAGTCACTTGCATGATTGATTAGAGCCAAAATGTGGCCCAAAATTGACCTGTAGGAAAGGGGTACCAAGAGGTGGTTAAAGAATGTTTAATTGCATGTACGTGATATTAACATGATAATTGTATCAATATATTGGGAAAGTGACTCTTATAGGGTGCAAAGTGACTCTAATATGGTGAAAAGTGACTTACATGGTTGATTAGAGCCAAAATGTGGAATAAAATTAGTATTTATGAAAGTGGCATTAATAGGCGGTAAAAGGATGTCAAATTGGATATATATGATGTTAACATGTTAATTGTTGTATATATGGTGGAACGTGACTCCTATAGTGTGAAAAATGACTCTAATATGGTGAAAAGTGACTTACATGGTTGATTAGAACCAAAATGTGGAAAAAAATTAATCTGTATGAAAGTAGAACTAAGAGGTGGTAAAATGATGTCAAATCGTATGTATATGATGTTAACATGTTAATTATACAAATATATGGTGGAAAGTGACTCATAAAGGGTGCAAAATGACTCTAATATGGTGAAAAGTGACTTACATGGTTAATTAGAACCAAAATGTGGCCCAAAATTGACTTGTATGAATGTGCACTAAGAGGTGGTAAAAGGATTTCTAATTGCATGTACATGATGTTAACATGTTAATTGTACCAATATATGATGGCAAGTGACTCTTTTAAGGTGCAAAGTGACTCTAATATGGTTAGAAGTCACTTACATGATTGATTAGAGCCAAAATGCGGCCCAAAATTGACTTGTAGGAAAGGGGTACCAAGAGGTGGTTAAAGGATGTTTAATTGCATGTACATGATGTTAACATGTTAATTGTATCAATATATGGGGAAAGTGACTCTTATAGGGTGCAAAGTGACTCTAATATGGTGAAAAGTGACTTACGTGGTTGATTAGAGCCAAAATGTGGAATAAAATTAACTTGTATAAAAGTGGCATTAATAGGCGGTAAAAGGATGTCAAATTGGATATATATGATGTTAACGTGTTAATTGTTGTATATATGGTGGAACGTGACTCCTATAGGGTGAAAAATGACTCTAATATGGTGAAAAGTGACTTACATGGTTGATTAGAATCAAAATGTGGAACAAAATTGATCTGTATGAAAGTAGAATTAAGAGGTGGTAAAAGGATGTCAAATCGGATGTATATGATGTAACATGTTAATTATACAAATAGATTGTGGAAAGTGACTCATATAGGGTGCAAAATGACTTTAGTATGGTGAAAAGTGACTTACATGGTTAATTAGAACCAAAATGTAGACCAAAACTGACTTGTATGAATGTGGCACTAAGAGGTTATAAAAGAATTTCTAATTGCATGTACATGATGTTAACATGTTAATTGTACCAATATATGATGGCAAGTGACTCTTATAAGGTGCAAAGTGACTCTAATATCGAGAGAAGTCACTTACATGATTTGTTTAGAGCCAAAATGTGGCCCAAAATTGACTTGTAGGAAAGGGGTACGAAGAGGTGGTTAAAGTATGTTTAATTGCATGTACGTGATATTAACATATTAATTGTATCAATATATGGGGAAAGTGACCCTTATAGGGTGCAAAGTGACTCTAATATGGTGAAAAGTGACTTACATGGTTGATTAGAGCTAAAATGTGGAATAAAATTAACTTGTGGTACCAAGAGGTGGTTAAAGGATGTTTAATTGCATGTACGTGATATTAACATGTTAATTGTATCAATATATGGGGAAAGTGACTCTTATAGGGTGCAAAGTGACTCTAATATGGTGAAAAGTGACTTACATGGTTGATTAGAGCCAAAATGTGGAATAAAATTAACTTGTATGAAAGTGGCATTAATAGGCGGTAAAAGGATGTCAAATTGGATATATATGATGTTAACATGTTAATTGTTGTATATATGGTGGAACGTGACTCCTATAGGGTGAAAAATGACTCTAATATGGTGAAAAGTGACTTACATGGTTGATTAGAACCAAAATGTGGAACAAAATTGATCCGTATGAAAGTAGAATTACGAGGTGGTAAAAGAATGTCAAATCGGATGTATATGACGTTAATATGTTAATTGTACAAATATATGGTGGAAAGTGACTCATATAGGGTGCAAAATGACTCTAATATGGTGAAAAGTGACTTACATGGTTAATTAGAACCAAAATGTGGACCAAAATTGACTTGTATGGATGTGGCACTGAGAGGTGGTAAAAGGATTTCTAATTGCATGTACATGATGTTAACATGTTAATTGTACCAATATATGATGGCAAGTGACTGTTTTAAGGTGCAAAGTGACTCTAATATGGTGAGAAGTCACTTGCATGATTGATTAGAGCCAAAATTTGGCCCAAAATTGACTTGTAGGAAAGGGGTACCAAGTGGTGGTTAAAGTATGTTTAATTGCATGTAAGTGATATTAACATGTTAATTGTATCAATATATGGGGAAAGTGACTCTTATAGGGTGCAAAGTGACTCTAATATGGTGAAAAGTGACTTACAAGGTTGATTAGAGCCAAAATGTGGAATAAAATTAGCTTGTATGAATGTGGCATTAATAAGTGGTAAAAGGATGTTAAATTTGATGTATATGATGTTAACATGTTAATTATTGTATATATGGTGGAAAGTGACTCTTATAGGGTGCAAAGTGACTCCAATATGGTGAAAAGTGACTTACATGGTTGATTAGAACCAAAATGTGGAACAAAATTGACCTGTATGAAAGTGGAACTAATAGGTGGTAAAAGGATGTCAAATTGGATGTATATGATGTTAACATGTTAATTGTTGTATATATGGTGAAAAGTGACTCTTATAGGGTGCAAAGTACTCTAATATGGTGAAAAGTGACTTACATGGTTGATTAGAGCCAAAATGTGGCCCAAAATTGACATGTACGAAAGGGGTACCAAGAGGTGGGTAAAGGATATTTAATTGCATGCACATGATATTAACATGTTAATTATATCAATATATGGGGAAAGTGACTCTTATAGGCTGCAAAGTGACTCTAATATGGTGAAAAGTGACTTACATGGTTGATTAGAGCCAAAATGTGGAATAAAATTTGCTTGTATGAATGTGGCATTAATAAGTGGTAAAAGGATGTTAAATTGGATGTATATGATGTTAACATGTTAATTATTGTATATATGGTGGAAAGTGACTCTTATAGGGTGCAAAGTGACTCCAATATGGTGAAAAGTGACTTACATGATTGATTAGAACCAAAATGTGGAACAAAATTGACCAGTATGAAAATGGAACTAATAGGTGGTAAAAGGATGTCAAATTGGATGTATATGATGTTTGCATGTTAATTATACAAATAGATTGTGGAAAGTGAGTCATATAGGGTGCAAAATGACTTTAATATGGTGAAAAGTGAATATATGGAGAAAGTGACTCTTATAGGGTGCAAAGTGACTCCAATATGGTGAAAAGTGACTTACATGGTTGATTAGAGCCAAAATGTGGAATAAAATTAGCTTGTATGAATGTGGCATTAATAAGTGGTAACAGGATGTTAAATTGGATGTATATGATGTTAACATGTTAATTATTGTATATATGGTGGAAAGTGACTCTTATAAGGTGCAAAGTGACTCCAATATGGTGAAAAGTGACTTACATGGTTGATCAGAACCAAAATATGGAACAAAATTGACCTGTATGAAAGTGGAACTAATAGGTGGTAAAAGGATGTCAAATTGGATGTATATGATGTTAGCATGTTAATTATACAATAGATTGTGGAAAGTGACGCATATAGGGTGCAAAATGACTTTAATATGGTGAAAAGTGACTTACATGGTTTATTAGAACCAAAATATGGACCAAAACTGACTTGTATGAATGTGGCACTAAGAGGTTGTAAAAGGATTTCTAATTGCATGTACATGATGTTAACATATTAATTGTACCAATATATGATGGTAAGTGACTCCTATAAGGTGCAAAGTGACTCTAATATGGTGAGAAGTCACTTACATGATTGATTGGAGCCAAAATACGGCCCAAAATTGACTTGTAGGAAAGGGGTACCAAGAGCTGGTTAAAGGATGTTTAATTGCATGTACATGATGTTAACATGTTAATTGTATCAATATATGGGGAAAGTGACTCTTATAGGGTGCAAAGTGACTCTAATATGGTGAAAAGTGACTTACATGGTTGATTAGAGACAAAATGTGGAATAATATTAATTTGTATGAAAGTGGCATTAAAAGGGGTTAAAAGGATGTCAAATTGGATATATATGATGTTTACATGTTAATTGTTGTATATATGGTGGAAAGTGACTTCTATAGGGTGCAAAATGACTCTAATATGGTGAAAAGTGACTTACATGGTTGATTAGAACCAAAATGTGGAACAAAATTGATCTGTATGAAAGTAGAATTAAGAGGTGGTAAAAGGATGTCAAATCGGATGTATATGATGTTAACATGTTAATTATACAAATATATGGTGGAAAGTGACTCATATAGGGTGCAAAATGACTCTAATATGGTGGAACGTGACTTACATGGTTAATTAGAACCAAAATGTGGACCAAAATTGACTTGTATGAATGTGGCACTAAGAGGTGGTAAAAGGATTTTCAATTGCATGTACATGATGTTAACATGTTAATTGTGCCAATATATGATGGCAAGTGACTCTTATAAGGTGCAAAGTGACTCTAATCTGGTGAGAAGTCACTTACATGATTAATTAGAGCCAAAATGTGACCAAAATTGACTTGTAGGAAAGGGGTACCAAGAGGTGGTTAAAGGATGTTTAATTGCATGTACATGATATTAACATGTTAATTGTATCAATATACGGGGAAAGTGACTCTTATAGGGTGCAAAGTGACTCCAATATGGTGAAAAGTGACTTACATGGTTGATTAGAGCCAAAATGTGGAATAAAATTAGCTTGTATGAATGTGGCATTAATAAGTGGTAAGAGGATGTTAAATTGGATGTATATGATGTTAACATGTTAATTATTGTATATATAGTGGAAAGTGACTCTTATAGGGTGCAAAGTGACTCCAATATGGTGAAAAGTGACTTACATGGTTGATCAGAACCAAAATGTGGAACAAAATAGACCTGTATGAAAGTGGAACTAATAGGTGGTAAAAGGATGTCAAATTGGATGTATATGATGTTAGCATGTTAATTTTACAAATAGATTGTGGAAAGTGACTCAGATAGGGTGCAAAATGACTTTAATATGGTGAAAAGTGACTTACATGGTTTATTAGAACCAAAATGTGGACCAAAACTGACTTGTATGAATGTGGCACTAAAAGGTTGTAAAAGGATTTCTAATTGCATGTACATGATGTTAACATATTAATTGTACCAATATATGATGGCAAGTGACTCTTATAAGGTGCAAAGTGACTCTAATATGGTGAGAAGTCACTTACATGATTGATTAGAGCTAAAATGTGGCCCAAAATTGACTTGTAGGAAAGGGGTACCAAGAGGTGGTTAAAGGATGTTTAATTGCATGTACATGATGTTAACATGTTAATTGTATCAATATATGGGGAAAGTGACTCTTATTGGGAGCAAAGTGACTCTAATATGGTGAAAAGTGACTTACATGGTTGATTAGAGCCAAAATATGGAATAATATTAACTTGTATGAAAGTGGCATTAAAAGGTGTTAAAAGGATGTCAAATTGGATATATATGATGTTAACATGTTAATTGTTGTATATATGGTGGAAAGTGACTCCTATAGGGTGCAAAATGACTCTAATATGGTGAAAAGTGACTTACATGGTTGATTAGAACCAAAATGTGGAACAAAATTGATCTGTATGAAAGTAGAATTAAGAGGTGGTAAAAGGATGTCAAATCGGATGTATATGATGTTAACATGTTAATTATACAAATATATGGTGGAAAGTGACTCATATAGGGTGCAAAATGACTCTAATATGGTGAAAAGTGACTTACATGGTTAATTAGAACCAGAATGTGGACCAAAATTGACTTGTATGAATGTGGCACTAAGAGGTGGTAAAAGGATTTTTAATTGCATGTACATGATGTTAACATGTTAATTGTACCAATATATGATGGCAAGTGACTCTTATAAGGTGCAAAGTGACTCTAATATGGTGAGAAGTCACTTACATGATTAATTAGAGCCAAAATTTGACCAAAATTGACTTGTAGGAAAGGGGTACCAAGAGGTGGTTAAAGGATGTTTAATTGCATGTACATGATATTAACATGTTAATTGTATCAATATATGGGGAAAGTGACTCTTATAGGGTGCAAAGTGACTCCAATATGGTGAAAAGTGACTTACATGGTTGATTAGAGCCAAAATGTGGAATAAAATTAGCTTGTATGAATGTGGCATTAATAAGTGGTAAAATGATGTTAAATTGGATGTATATGATGTTAACATGTTAATTATTGTATATATGGTGGAAAGTGACTCTTATAGGGTGCAAAGTGACTCCAATATGGTGAGAAGTGACTTACATCGTTGATTAGAACCAAAATGTGGAACAAAATTGACCTGTATGAAAGTGGAACTAATAGGTGGTAAAAGGATGTCAAATTGGATGTATATGATGTTAGCATGTTAATTATACAAATAGATTGTGGAAAGTGACTCATATAGGGTGCAAAATGACTTTAATATGGTGAAAAGTGACTTACATGGTTTATTAAACCAAAATGTGGACCAAAACTGACTTGTATGAATGTGGCACTAAGAGGTTGTAAAAGGATTTCTAATTGCATGTACTTAACATATTAATTGTACCAATATATGATGGCAAGTGACTCTTATAAGGTGAAAAGTGACTCTAATATGGTGAGAAGTCACTTACATGATTGATTAGAGCTAAAATGCGGTCCAAAATTGACTTGTAAGAAAGGGGTACCAAGAGGTGGTTAAAGGATGTTTAATTGCATGTACATGATGTTAACATGTTAATTGTATCAATATATGGGGAAAGTGACTGTTATAGGGTGCAAAGTGACTCTAATATGGTGAAAAGTGACTTACATGGTTGATTAGAGCCAAAATGTGGAATAATATTAACTTGTATGAAAGTGGCATTAAAAGGGGTTAAAAGGATGTCAAATTGGATATATATGATGTTAACATGTTAATTTTTGTATATATGGTGGAAAGTGACTCCTATAGGGTGCAAAATGACTCTAATATGGTGAAAAGTGACTTACATGATTGATTAGAACCAAAATGTGGAACAAAATTGATCTGTATGAAAGTAGAATTAAGAGGTGGTAAAAGGATGTCAAATCGGATGTATATGATGTTAACATGTTAATTATACAAATATATGGTGGAAAGTGACTCATATAGGGTGCAAAATGACTCTAATATGGTGAAAAGTGACTTACATGGTTAATTAGAAGCAAAATATGGACCAAAATTGACTTGTATGAATGTGGCACTAAGAGGTTGTAAAAGGATTTTTAATTGCATGTACATGATGTAAACATGTTAATTGTACCAATATATGATGGCAAGTGACTCTTATAAGGTGCAAAGTGTCTCTAATATGGTGAGAAGTCACTTACATGATTGATTAGAGCCAAAATGTGCCCAAAATTGACTTGTAGGAAAGGGGTACCAAGAGGTGGTTAAAGGATGTTTAATTGCATGTACGTGAAATTAACATGTTAATTGTATCAATATATGGGGAAAGTGACTCTTATGGGGTGCAAAGTGACTCTAATATGGTGAAAAGTGACTTACATGGTTGATTAGAGCCAAAATGTGGAATAAAATTAACTTGTATGAAAGTGGCATTAATAGGCGGTAAAAGGATGTCAAATTGGATATATATGATGTTAACATGTTAATTGTTGTATATATGGTGGAACGTGACTCCTATAGGGTGAAAAATGACTCTAATGTGGTGAAAAGTGACTTACATGGTTGATTAGAACCAAAATGTGGAACAAAATTGATCTGTATGAAAGTAGAATTAAGAGGTGGTAAAAGGATGTCAAATCGGATGTATATGATGTTAACATGTTAATTATACATATAGATTGTGGAAAGTGAGTTATATAGGGTGCAAAATGACTCTAATATGGTGAAAAGTGACTTACATGGTTAATTAGAACCAGAATGTGGACCAAAATTGACTTGTATTAATGTGGCACTAAAAGGTGGTAAAAGGATTTTTAATTGCATGCACATGATGTTAACATGTTAATTGTACCAATATATGATGGCAAGTGACTCTTATAAGGTACAAAGTGACTCTAATATGGTGAGAAGTCACTTACATGATTGATTAGAGCCAAAATGTGCCCAAAATTGACTTGTAGTAAAGGGGTACGAAGAGGTGGTTAAAGGATGTTTAATTGCATGTACATGATATTAACATGTTAATTGTATCAATATATGGGGAAAGTGACTCTTATAGGGTGCAAAGTGACTCCAATATGGTGAAAAGTGACTTACATTGTTGATTAGAGCCAAAATGTGGAATAAAATTAGCTTGTATGAATGTGGCATTAATAAGTGGTAAAAGGATGTTAAATTGGATGTATATGATGTTAACATGTTAATTATTGTATATATGGTGGAAAGTGACTCTTATAGGGTGCAAAGTGACTCCAGTATGGTGAAAAGTGACTTACATGGTTGATTGTAACCAAAATGTGGAACAAAATTGACCTGTAGGAAAGTGGAACTAATAGGTGGTAAAAGGATGTCAAATTGGATGTATATGATGTTAGCATGTTAATTATACAAATAGATTGTGGAAAGTGACTCATATAGGGTGCAAAATGACTTTAATATGGTGAAAAGTGACTTACATGGTTTATTAGAAGCAAAATGTGGACCAAAACTGACTTTTATTAATGTGGCACTAAGAGGTTGTAAAAGGATTTCTAATTGCATGTACATGATGTTAACATATTAATTGTACCAATATATGATGGCAAGTGACTCTTATAAGGTGCAAAGTGACTCTAAACACTATATTTCTTATATTCTATAATTTTTTTAGTTTTTTTTGGTTTCTATGGATCAGAACTTAGACTCTTCTGATGTTAACTTGCGGCTGTGGAAATTTCAAGAATGTGGTTTCACAAGGTTTGAAGCAATGTATTTTCTTATAAACGACAAGGTTATTCAAGCAGATCGGGAGAAACGCTATGATATAGTGCAGAGCTTGGGTTTTTCGAGACCACAAGCGAAGAAAATTGTAGATGATAAGGATGATTTTGCTAAATTGAGAGACTCTACTCTCAAATTACTCAAAGAAGGCAATGATCTAATTCATAGCTTGAAGGAGAAATATGGGGATGACATTTCTGATTCGAAGTGTATTGCTGCCTCAAGAAAAAGGGGTTTTGCAGGGAATATTGATTATTCTTATGGTCGTCTCCTTGCTAAGGATTCACATTCTTCTAAGAAAGGGCAGTATAAGGTGCTTAGGCTTCGAGGAGGAGCGGGTGTTGGTGAATCTGGTGTAGAGGGTGATATTGGTCTTGAAGTTCTGAGGCTCAGAGGGGGTATGGCGTCCCTAGGTTCGGACTGTGATTCTGACGGGGTCCCGGGCTTCTTGCAAGGTCTTTATGAGGAGGATAGTTTGGATCTCCTCTATGCTCGTAGAGAAGTAGAAGATTTCCCAATTTTACTCCCTAGTGAGGAGGCAAAGGAAGATGTGTTTTTTAACAAGAATGAGGTGCCAGCTGGAGGAGTTAGGATAGATGAAGCTAAGGAGGAGCTAGCCTATAACATAGATTCAGAGGGGATTCTTAGTCCGGAGTCGGCGAGAAGATGGGTGAATAAGGATGCAGAAGTTGAGGTGAGGCCGAGCTCTCTTGAGGGAGGAATCCCGGTGGTTAAGGAGGATGTGGTTGTAGAGGATTATTTCAGCTCGGAAGAGGATGGGGGTTTAGAATCGGATAGGGAGAAATTGGAGAGGTTCACGGTGAGCAGAGCTTCAAAGTTGGCTTTTCTATCGAACAAAAATGAGAGGGAAGATTTGGTTAAAGCTAGGCGACATAGTTTGTTCCTGGAAAGCTTACTTCATAAACATGGTATTTCCTTCGTGGAGGAAGAAATTGCGGCTTTAAAGGTTGATAAAGAATTTAATGGTAATGTGCAAGGATCAGGGGGAAGTCTGGAAAGGGATGATTTAGGATTTCCAGTTCGTAAGTCTGCTAATGCAGACAAGGTGTTTGAAAATTTGCCTTTGAAAACCGCAGAGGCTGTTTCATCTAAGGGGGGAGTTTCGGGCTCCAAAAATGACATAGGTGAAGAGATTAGCCCTGTCCCAAAATCTCAGAACTTGGGAGAGGGGAAATCATGGTCTAGGGTTGTTAAAGATGCGCCCCCTGCTACTGTTGTTTTTGACTTTATGCCTTTGGAGGAAGGAGCCTCGTTGATCTCTCCTCCCGATGAGGAATTAGTTAAGGGGAATGAAAAATTCTCAAACTGTGTTGTCGGTACCTTTACCAAGTTTGCAGCTCCTTTTAATGTTGTTCAGGAATTTGCGATGAAACTTTGGGAGAAGAAGGGGCTATTGTCGGTTGCTCAGAAAAGTAGTCATATTTTTATCTTCAAGTTTTCATCAGATGTTGCTAAGCATGAGATGCTATCAAGGGGAACTTGGTACTTGGGAAAAAAGCCTATGGTAGTGACCTCGTGGGGTGGTTTGGGAAATTTGGGTAAGGTGAAAAGCATCCCTCTATGGGTGAAAATCTCTAATATCCCGGATAGTTACTGGACTCAAAAAGGATTGAGCAGACTTGCGAGTGTGGTTGGGCCGCCGTTGTGTGCAGATAGTTTAACGTCGAAGTTAGAGGTGTTACCTTTTGCACGGCTTTGTGTAAATTATGATTTGGGTAAACCCCTCCCTAACTCTGTAAAAGTTGATACTCTTGACCCCTTAACGAATGATCGTTCTGTGTCTGAGGTGTTTTTTTCTTATCCGAATAAACCATTGATGTGTAATGGTTGTAGCTCGTTAGGTCATCCTATAGGAGCCTGTCCAAATGTGACTCGTTCTTGGGTTCAAAAACCGAAACCTAAATCTCATGAAGAGCATACTGTGCCTGTTGAATCTACAACCACTACTGAAGCTACTTCAAATGAGAGGAGTTCCACCGCTGCTGAAGCCCCTGTTACTGTTAAGGAGGTGTGCTTGGATAAGCTTGATAAGATGGAGTCTCTGGGTAATTCAGCAGTTCAAACTGAGGATGCAAACTCCAAGCCAAATGATGGCTGGCAAACTGTTAAGCGGAAATCCTCAGCTGTTGCAAAGAAGGATGCTCCTTTGCCACTTTTTAGCTCTATCTCCCGTGCGATGTCTAAATCTCAGAAGCAAAATAACAATAAGAAGGCAAAGCAGGGCAGGGGGAAGGGCTCCCCATCCTAAATTTTCTTTTGGATGGATTTTTGTTCCTACAATATCAGAGGGCTTAATAATAAGATTTCTTTTGCTAGAGATTTCATCTCTAATTTTAATTTTGGCCTAATTGCCCTCTTGGAAACTCATGTCAAACAGGAATTGGCCAATTCTATTTCTTTTTCTATTGCTCCTAGATTTAGATGGTTTTTCAATTATGATAGCCACTATAATGGTAGAATATGGCTAGGGTGGGATCCAAATTTGTGGGATGTTCGTATTTTGGCTTCTAATGCTCAACATGTTTCGTGTTCTGTAACAAAAATTGGATCTAATAAGAGTTTCTTTGCTTCTTTTATTTATGCTTTTAATACTGCGGTTGATAGACGTCAACTTTGGAGTGGAGTGTTAGATTTTCATTCTAGTAACCTCAGCAACTCTGAGGCTCCTTGGGTTTTACTTGGAGATTTTAATGTCTGCCTGCATGGCTCTGAAATTGAAGGAGGGAGTCGGTCTTTTAATGCTGGAATGGGGGAGTTTAAGAATTTTCTTAATGATGCAGGGCTGTTGGACCTTAACTTCACTGGCAAATTGCATACTTGGTGGGATGGTAACATTTCTGCCCCTCTCTTTAAAAAATTGGACCGTATTCTTATCAATGAGCACTGGTTACATCTTTTCCCCGCCTCTAGAGCTCTTTTTCTAGAACGTGGGCTATCTGATCACTGCCCAGGTGTGGTTTTCTTAGGTGAAGCTCTCGAAAGAATTCATAAACCTTTTCAAGTATTCCAGCATGTTATCAATTCTCCAGACTTTTCAGCCATTGTGTCTGATGCATGGAATTTTGCTGTGGATGGAGATCCCTGGTATGTGGTCTCTACTAAGCTTAAGCGGGTAAAGATTGCTCTAAAGGGTCTTAATAGGGAAAAGGGAAATCTTCACACTCTGGTGGACGAAGCTCGGACAAACCTCAAAAATTTCCAGAATGCCTTGCCGGATTGTCCGTCCTCTGACCAACTTCTGGAGGAGGCTGGGTATTGTGCTGCTTTATCCTTGGCTCTTCATAATGAGGAGGTTTTCCTAAGGCAGAAATCTAGGGTAAACTGGTTAAAAGCTGGGGATAACAATAATCGGTTTTTCTTTAACTCTTGTAAAAGCAGATGGAATGTAAATAAGCTGCTTGCGCTAGAGGATGAACACGGAGAGGTCTTTACTTCTCACAAGGACATTTCTATGCTTGCAGTAAATTATTTTTCAAATCTGCTTGGTAAGTCTAGCAATGTTACCCCTTTCGACAGCTCTGTTCCTTTGGTCCAACTCTCAGAGTTAGATAGGAGTAACCTCATCACTCCGTTTCCTCTGGAGGAAATTCTGCTCACTTTCAAGCGGATGGCAAAAAATAAAAGCCCGGGTCCTGATGGCTTTACTGCGGAGTTCTTTGTGGCGGCTTGGAATATTGTTGCTTCTGACATTTCCATGGCAATTCTCCATTTTTTTCCAGACTATGCTTCTCCCTAGGAGCATAAATGCTACAGCCATTGCGCTTATTCCGAAATATGAGGGTGCTTCTAATATTACTCACTTTCGACCCATCTCATGCTGCAACACAATTTACAAGTGCATTTCTAAGATGTTGGCTTCTCGACTCAAAGGAATTATGCCAAGCATTATCTCTCTAAACCAATCCGCTTTTATTCCTGGGCGCCGCATGGGTGATAATATAATGTTAGCTCAATCTTTGTGCACTGATTATCACAAGCAATCAGGCACTCCTAGATGTGCTATAAAGCTGGACATCCGGAAAGCTTTTGACTCCTTAAGCTGGGATTTTCTTTTTTCTGCTTTGCAAGCTATGGGCTTCCCGGAGATTTTTATAGGCTGGATTTGTGGCTGTTATTTGCAGTGCTATGGTCTCGATTAAGATTAATGGATCTCTTGAAGGGTTTTTTAAGAGCAAGAGTGGCCTTCGGCAAGGAGATCCCCTATCTCCCTACCTTTTTGTTATCGCCATGGAGGTCTTGTCTAGCATTCTGAAGCATGATTTAAGTTCCAATCCAGATTTCTCTTTTCATTGGCGCACTAAGGAGCTTGGCTTATCTCACCTTCTATTTGCGAATGACCTTTTTCTCTTCTGTAAAGGGGACACAGCCTCGATCTCTGCTATAAATCTCTCTGTTTCAAGATTCTCCAGAATGTCTAATCTGGTGCCTAACCCAAGTAAAAGTTTTTGTTTCTTTTGCAATGTCCAAGAAGAAATTATTAACTTAGCTCTTTCGAGCACTGGGTTTCAGCTTGGAAATTTTCCTCTTACCTATCTTGGCTTGCCTCTCATTACTGGCCGCCTTAAAGCTCAAGATTGTACCCAGATTATTCAGAAACTTTGTTTCCGAATTGAATCCTGGACAACCCGTTTTCTGTCCTTCGCTGGTAGACTGCTCCTGATCAAGTCCGTCCTTTTTAGCATGCAAAGTTACTGGGCTTCTTATCTCTTTCTCCCCAATGGAGTTTTGAGTAAATTAAGGTCTCTCTTTTCCGGTTTCCTTTGGGGAGGTAAAGTAAATGTGCACTGTCACCATAAGGTATCGTGGGAAATATGTTGTTTGCCAAAAGCGGAGGGGGGTTTGGGCATTAGAGACCTAAAGACTTGGAACAAAGCGGCCCTTTTCTTTCAAATTTGGCGATTATCTAAACCCCATGCAGACTCATTGTGGATCTTATGGCTTCGGGTGAGTTTTTTCAAAAATAGATCCTTTTGGACGGCAAATGTGCCATCTAGTACGCCTTGGTGCATTAAAATGATAATGAAATACAGAGAAGAGGCGTGTCGATCTCTGCATTTTTCTGTGGGGCATAACTCCAGGTTCTCGCTATGGCATGACCCCTGGTTAAATCATGAATCCCTTTTCCTCGAAGCTAGGAGGTGATATCATTTCCCTGTCGGAATCTTTCTACCATGCTCCTATCTGTTCCATCATTGAAAATCGAGTTTGGCACCTCCCATCTTCTAACCATGTCTCAGTCATGGAGCTTCGTAGGCTTATTTTGAGCATTCCTATAACCTATGTGGACAAAGTCTCCTGGGAAGGTCTTGACAATCCTACAGTTTCCAGTATTTGGAACTCAATTCGGAGTACAGCCGCTCCTCCTCCCTGGCTTCCAGCAGTTTGGCATCGTGTTAGCATTCCAAAATGCTCCTTTACAATGTGGCTTGCCATGCAGAATCGTCTTCTGACAAAAGACATTATGATTCATTTCGGTTTTAATGTTAGCCCCACTTGTGTTCTCTGCTACAGTAATGTGGAATCTAATCGGCATATGGATTGTCCTTATTCTTATTTAATTCTCAAAGGATGCCCTTTCAATATAAATATTGATTGGGATGCATGGCAAGTGGGAAATTTTATTGATGGTCGAGTTTCTGTTTTTACAAAACATCTTGTCTGGCTTTACATTGATGTGGCAGTTTATTCAATTTGGAGAGAGAGAAATCAAAGAATTCATCATAGTGGAAGCGGTAATGTGGATACAACTGTTGGCTTAGTAAAGCGCATGGTTCGAGAAAAGCTTGCAACTACTGTAGGTTTTCAGAAGCAAATTAGAAACGATCCCTCCCTGGCTAGATACTTTTATTAACTAATTTCTAGTTTTGTTAGTTTTGTTGTTTAGCTGTTTGAAGCTTTTTCTCTGTCTCCTCTAGCTGTTGCTTGCTAGTCTTGCTTCTAGATTTTTTCTAGTTTAGCAGATAGCTGTTTGGTTCTCGGGGGTATGCCCCTTTGTTTTTTGTACCTTTCTGGTCTTAATAAAATTCTTTAATTATCAAAAAAAAAAAAAAAAAGAAGTCACTTACATGACTGATTAGAGCCAAAATGCGGTCCAAAATTGACTTGTAAGAAAGGGGTACCAAGAGGTGGTTAAAGGATGTTTAATTGCATGTACATGATGTTAACATGTTAATTGTATCAATATATGGGGAAAGTGACTGTTATAGGGTGCAAAGTGACTCTAATATGGTGAAAAGTGACTTACATGGTTGATTAGAGCCAAAATATGGAATAATATTAACTTGTATGAAAGTGGCATTAAAAGGGGTTAAAAGGATGTCAAATTGGATATATATGATGTTAACATGTTAATTTTTGTATATATGGTGGAAAGTGACTCCTATAGGGTGCAAAATGACTCTAATATGGTGAAAAGTGACTTACATGATTGATTAGAACCAAAATGTGGAACAAAATTGATCTGTATGAAAGTAGAATTAAGAGGTGGTAAAAGGATGTCAAATCGGATGTATATGATGTTAACATGTTAATTATACAAATATATGGTGGAAAGTGACTCATATAGGGTGCAAAATGACTCTAATATGGTGAAAAGTGACTTACATGGTTAATTAGAAGCAAAATGTGGACCAAAATTGACTTGTATGAATGTGGCACTAAGAGGTTGTAAAAGGATTTTTAATTGCATGTACATGATGTAAACATGTTAATTGTACCAATATATGATGGCAAGCGACTCTTATAAGGTGCAAAGTGACTCTAATATGGTGAGAAGTCACTTACATGATTGATTAGAGCCAAAATGTGCCCAAAATTGACTTGTAGGAAAGGGGTACCAAGAGGTGGTTAAAGGATGTTTAATTGCATGTACGTGATATTAACATGTTAATTGTATCAATATATGGGGAAAGTGACTCTTATGGGGTGCAAAGTGACTCTAATATGGTGAAAAGTGACTTACATGGTTGATTAGAGCCAAAATGTGGAATAAAATTAACTTGTATGAAAGTGGCATTAATAGGCGGTAAAAGGATGTCAAATTGGATATATATGATGTTAACATGTTAATTGTTGTATATATGGTGGAACGTGACTCCTATAGGGTGAAAAATGACTCTAATGTGGTGAAAAGTGACTTACATGGTTGATTAGAACCAAAATGTGGAACAAAATTGATCTGTATGAAAGTAGAATTAAGAGGTGGTAAAAGGATGTCAAATCGGATGTATATGATGTTAACATGTTAATTATACATATAGATTGTGGAAAGTGAGTTATATAGGGTGCAAAATGACTCTAATATGGTGAAAAGTGACTTACATGGTTAATTAGAACCAGAATGTGGACCAAAATTAACTTGTATTAATGTGGCACTAAAAGGTGGTAAAAGGATTTTAATTGCATGCACATGATGTTAACATGTTAATTGTACCAATATATGATGGCAAGTGACTCTTATAAGGTACAAAGTGACTCTAATATGGTGAGAAGTCACTTACATGATTGATTAGAGCCAAAATGTGCCCAAAATTGACTTGTAGTAAAGGGGTACGAAGAGGTGGTTAAAGGATGTTTAATTGCATGTACATGATATTAACATGTTAATTGTATCAATATATGGGGAAAGTGACTCTTATAGGGTGCAAAGTGACTCCAATATGGTGAAAAGTGACTTACATTGTTGATTAGAGCCAAAATGTGGAATAAAATTAGCTTGTATGAATGTGGCATTAATAAGGGGTAAAAGGATGTTAAATTGGATGTATATGATGTTAACATGTTAATTATTGTATATATGGTGGAAAGTGACTCTTATAGGGTGCAAAGTGACTCCAGTATGGTGAAAAGTGACTTACATGGTTGATTGTAACCAAAATGTGGAACAAAATTGACCTGTAGGAAAGTGGAACTAATAGGTGGTAAAAGGATGTCAAATGGGATGTATATGATGTTAGCATGTTAATTATACAAATAGATTGTGGAAAGTGACTCATATAGGGTGCAAAATGACTTTAATATGGTGAAAAGTGACTTACATGGTTTATTAGAAGCAAAATGTGGACCAAAACTGACTTTTATTAATGTGGGACTAAGAGGTTGTAAAAGGATTTCTAATTGCATGTACATGATGTTAACATATTAATTGTACCAATATATGATGGCAAGTGACTCTTATAAGGTGCAAAGTGACTCTAATATGGTGAGAAGTCACTTACATGACTGATTAGAGCCAAAATGCGGTCCAAAATTGACTTGTAAGAAAGGGGTACCAAGAGGTGGTTAAAGGATGTTTAATTGCATGTACATGATGTTAACATGTTAATTGTATCAATATATGGGGAAAGTGACTGTTATAGGGTGCAAAGTGACTCTAATATGGTGAAAAGTGACTTACATGGTTGATTAGAGCCAAAATGTGGAATAATATTAACTTGTATGAAAGTGGCATTAAAAGAGGTTAAAAGGATGTCAAATTGGATATATATGATGTTAACATGTTAATTTTTGTATATATGGTGGAAAGTGATTCCTATAGGGTGCAAAATGACTCTAATATGGTGAAAAGTGACTTACATGATTGATTAGAACCAAAATGTGGAACAAAATTGATCTGTATGAAAGTAGAATTAAGAGGTGGTAAAAGGATGTCAAATCGGATGTATATGATGTTAACATGTTAATTATACAAATATATGGTGGAAAGTGACTCATATAGGGTGCAAAATGACTCTAATATGGTGAAAAGTGACTTACATAGTTAATTAGAAGCAAAATGTGGACCAAAATTGACTTGTATGAATGTGGCACTAAGAGGTTGTAAAAGGATTTTTAATTGCATGTACATGATGTAAACATGTTAATTGTACCAATATATGATGGCAAGTGACTCTTATAAGGTGCAAAGTGACTCTAATATGGTGAGAAGTCAATTACATGATTGATTAGAGCCAAAATGTGCCCAAAATTGACTTGTAGGAAAGGGGTACCAAGAGGTGGTTAAAGGATGTTTAATTGCATGTACGTGAAATTAACATGTTAATTGTATCAATATATGGGGAAAGTGACTCTTATGGGGTGCAAAGTGACTCTAATATGGTGAAAAGTGACTTACATGGTTGATTAGAGCCAAAATGTGGAATAAAATTAACTTGTATGAAAGTGGCATTAATAGGCGGTAAAAGGATGTCAAATTGGATATATATGATGTTAACATGTAATTGTTGTATATATGGTGGACGTGACTCCTATATAGGGTGAAAAATGACTCTAATGTGGTGAAAAGTGACTTACATGGTTGATTAGAACCAAAATGTGGAACAAAATTGATCTGTATGAAAGTAGAATTAAGAGGTGGTAAAAGGATGTCAAATCGGATGTATATGATGTTAACATGTTAATTATACATATAGATTGTGGAAAGTGAGTTATATAGGGTGCAAAATGACTCTAATATGGTGAAAAGTGACTTACATGGTTAATTAGAACCCAGAATGTGGACCAGAAATTAACTGTATTAATGGGCACCAAAAGGTGGTAAATAGGATTTTTATTGCATGCACATGATGTTACATGTTAATTGATACCAATATATGATGGCAATTGACTCTTATAAGGTACAACAGTGACTCTCTAATATGGTGGAGAAGTCACTTACATGAATGATTAGAGCCAAAATGTGCCCAAATTGACTTGTAGGTAAAGGGGGTACGAAGAGGGTGGTTAAAGATGTTTAATTGCATGTAACATGATCTTAACAATGTTAATTGTATCACTATATTGGGGAAAGTGACAGCGATATAGGTGCAAGTGACTCCAATAGGGTGAAAAGTGACTTACATTGTATGATTAGAGCCAAATGTGGAATAAAATATAGCTCTTGTATGAAGTGGCATTAATAAGGGTAAAAGGATGTTAAATTGGATGTATATGATGTTAACATGTTAATTATGTATATATGGTGGAAAGTGACTCTTATAGGGTGCAAAGTGACTCCAGTATGGTGAAAAGTGACTTACATGGTTGATTGTAACCAAAATGTGGAACAAAATTGACCTGTAGGAAAGTGGAACTAATAGGTGGTAAAAGGATGTCAAATGGGATGTATATGATGTTAGCATGTTAATTATACAAATAGATTGTGGAAAGTGACTCATATAGGGTGCAAAATGACTTTAATATGGTGAAAAGTGACTTACATGGTTTATTAGAAGCAAAATGTGGACCAAAACTGACTTTTATTAATGTGGCACTAAGAGGTTGTAAAAGGATTTCTAATTGCATGTACATGATGTTAACATATTAATTGTACCAATATATGATGGCAAGTGACTCTTATAAGGTGCAAAGTGACTCTAATATGGTGAGAAGTCACTTACATGACTGATT
>NW_027417606.1:0-32525 GCF_009905375.1 Apium graveolens | reverse complement strand
AGTGGTACCAAGAGGTGGTTAAAGGATGTTAAATTGCATGTAGATGATGTTAACATGTCAATTGTACCAATATATGGTGGCAGTGATCTTATAGGGTGCAAAGTGACTCTAATATGGTGAAAGTGACTTACATGGTTAATTAGAGTCAAAATGTGGCCCTAATTGACTTATATAAAAGTGGTACCAAGAGGTGGTTAAAGATGTCAAATTGCATGTATATGATGTTAATAGGTCAATTGTACCAATATATGGTGGCAAGTGACTCTTATAGGGTGCAAAGGACTTAATATGGTGAAGAGTGATTAAATGGTTGATAGAGCCAAAAGTTTCCCAAAATTGACTCGTATAAAAGTGGTACCAGAGGTGGTTAAAGATGTAAATTGCTTGTAGATGATGTTAACATGTCAATTGTACCAATATATGGTGGCAAGTGACTCTTATAGGGTGCAAAGTGACTCTAATATGGTGAAGAGTGATTACATGGTTGATTAGAGTCAAAAATGGGCCTAATGAATTGTATTAAAAGTGGTACAAGAGGTAGTTAAAGATGTCAAATGCATGTATATGATGTTAATAGGTCAATTGTACAAATATATGGTGGCAATGACTCTATAGGGTGCAAAGTGACTCTAATATGGTGAAGAGTGACTTACATGGTTGATTAGAGCCAAAATGTCCCAAAATTTACTCGTATAAAAGTGGTACAAAGAGGTGGTTAAAGGATGTCAATTGCATGTAGATGATGTTAACATGTCAATTGTACCAATATATGGTGGCAAGTGACTCTTATAGGGTGCAAAGTGACTCTAATATGGTGAAGAGTGACTTACATGGTTAATTAGAGTCAAAATGGCCTAATTGACTTATATAAAAGTGGTACCAAGAGGTGGTTAAAGATGTCAAATTGCATGTATATGATGTTAATAGGTCAATTGTACCAATATATGGTGGCAAGTGACTCTTATAGGGTGCAAAGTGACTCTAATATGGTGAAAGTGACTTAATTGGTTGATTAGAGCCAAAATGTTCCCAAAATTGACGTATAAAAGTGGTACCAAGAGGTGGTTAAAGGATGTAAATTGCATGTAGATGATGTTAATGTCAATTGTACCAATATATGGTGGCAAGTGACTCTTATAGGGTGCAAAGTGACTCTAATATGGTGAAGAGTGACTTACATGGTTGATTAGAGCCAAAATGTGCCCAAAATTGACTATAAAAGTGGTACCAAGAGTGGTTAAAGGATGTCAAATTGCATGTAATGATGTTAACAGGTCAATTGTACCAATATATGGTGGCAAGTGACTCTTATAGGGTGCAAAGTGACTCTAATATGGTGAAGAGTGACTTACATGGTTGATTAGAGTCAAAATGTGGCCCTAATTGACTGATATAAAAGTGGTACCAGAGGTGGTTAAAGATGTCAATTGCATGTAGATGATGTAATAGGTCAATTGTACCAATATATGGTGGCAAGTGACTCTTATAGGGTGCAAAGTGACTCTAATTGGTGAAGAGTGACTTAAATTGTTGATTAGAGCAAAATGTTTCCAAAATTGAACCTCGTATAAAATGGTACCAAGGGTGGTTAAGGATGTTAAATTGCTGTAGATGATGATGTTAACATGTTCAATTGTACCAATATATGGTGGCAATGTGACTCTTATAGGGTGCAAAGTGACTCTAATATGGTGAAGAGTGACTTACATGGTTGATTAGAGTCAAATGTGGCCCTAATTGACTATGTATAAAATAGGTACAAGAGGTGGTTAAGGATGTTAAATTGACATGTATATGATGTTAATGGTCAATTGTACCAATATATGGTGGCAAGTGACTCTTATAGGGTGCAAAGTGACTCTAATATGGTGAAGAGTGACTTACATGGTTATTAGAGTCAAAATGTGGCCCTAATTGACTTATATAAAAGTGGTACCAAGAGGCTGGTTAAAAGATGTCAAATTGCATGTATATGACTGTAATAGGTCAATTGTACCAATATATTGTGGCAAGTGACTCTTATAGGGTGCCAAAGGTGACTCTAATATGGTGAAGATGACTTACAAATTGTGATTAGAGCCAAAATGTTCCCAAAATTGACTCGTATAAAAGTTGGTACCAAGAGGTGGTTAAAGGATGTTAATTGCATGTAGATGAATGATGTTAAATGCCAATTGTACATATTGGTGGCAAGTGACTCTTATAGGGTAGCAAAGTGACTCTAATATGGTGAAGAGTGACTTACATGGTTGATTAGAGCCAAAATGTTGCCCAAATTGACTCGTATAAAAGTAGTACAAGAGGTGGTTAAAGGATGTTAAATTGCATTGTATACTGATGTTAACATGTCAATTGTCAGTATATGGTGGCAGTGACTCTTATAGGGTGCAAAGTGACTCTAATATGGTGCAGAGTGACTTACATGAGTTAATTAGAGTCAAAATGTGGCCCTAATAGACTTGTATAAACGTGATACCAAGAGATGGTTAAAAGATGTCAAATTGCATGTATATGATGTTAATAGGTCAATTGTACAAATATATGGTGGCAAATGAGTCTTATAGGGTGCAAAGTGACTCTAATATGGTGAAGAGTGACTTACATGGTTGATTAGAGCCAAAATGTTTCCCAAAATTGACTCGTATAAAATGGTACCAAGAGGTGGTAAAGGATGTTAAATTGCATGTAGATGATGTTAACATGTTAATTGTACCAATATATGGTGGCAAGTGACTCTTATAGGGTGCCAAGTGACTCTAATATGGTGAAGAGTGACTTACATGGTTGATTAGAGTCAAAATGTAGCCCTAATTGACTTATTTAAAACTGGTACCAAGAGGCGGTTAAGATATGTCAAATTGCATGTATATGATGTTAATTGGTCAATTGTACCAATTTATGGTGGCAAGTGGACTCTTATAGGGTGCAAAGTGACTCTAATATGGTGAAGAGTGACTTACATGGTTAATTAGAGTCAAAATGTGGCCCTAATTGACTTATATAAAAGTGGTTCCAAGAGGTGGTTAAAAGATGTCAAATTGCATGTATATGATGTTAATAGGTCAATTGTACCAATATATGGTGGCAAGTGACTCTTATAGGGTGCAAAGTGACTCTAATATGGTGAAGAGTGACTTAAATTGTTGATTAGAGCCAAAATGTTTCCCAAAATTGACTCGTATAAAAGTGGTACCAAGAGGTGGTTAAAGGATGTTAAATTGCATGTAGATGATTGTAACATGTCAATTGTACCAATATATGGTGGCAAGTGACTCTTATAGGGTGCAAAGTGACTCTAATATGGTGAAGAGTGACTTACATGGTTAATTAGAGTCAAAATGTGGGCCCTAATTGACTTATATAAAAGTGGTACCAAGAGGTGGTTAAAAGATGTCAAATTGCATGTATATGATTTAATAGGTCAATTTTACCAATATATGGTGGCAAGTGACTCTTATAGGGTGCAAAGTGACTCTAATATGGTGAAGAGTGACTTAATCGTTGATTAGAGCCAAAATGTTTCCAAAAATTGACTCGTATAAAAGTGGTACCAAGAGGTGGTTAAAGGATGTTAAATTGCTTGTAGATGATGTTAACATGTCAATTGTACCAATATATGGTGGCAAGTGACTCTTATAGGGTGCAAAGTGACTCTAATATGGTGAAGAGTGACTTACATGGTTGATTAGAGTCAAAATATGGGCCTAAATTGACTTGTATAAAAGTGGTACAAAGAGGTAGTTAAAGGATGTAAAATTGAATTTATATGATGTTAATAGGTCAATTGTACAAATATATGGTGGCAAATGAGTCTTATAGGGTGCAAAGTGACTCTAATATGGTAAAGAGTGACTTACATGGTTGATTAGAGCCAAAATGTGGCCCAAAATTTACTCGTATAAAAGTGGTACAAAGAGGTGGTTAAAGGATGTCAGATTGCATGTAGATGATGTTAACATGTCAATTGTACCAGTATATGGTGGCCAGTGACTCTTATAGGGTGCAAAGTGACTGTAATATGGTGCAGAGTGACTTACATGGTTAATTAGAGTCAAAATGTGGCCCTAATTGACTTATATAAAAGTGGGTACCAAGAGGTGGTTAAAAGATGTCAAATTGCATGTATATGATGTTAATAGGTCAATTGTACCAATATATGGTGGCAAGTGACTCTTATAGGGTGCAAAGTGACTCTAATATGGTGAAGATTGACTTAAATTGTTGATTAGAGCCAAAATGTTTCCCAAAATTGACTCGTATAAAAGTGGTACCAAGAGGTGGTTAAAGGATGTTAAATTGCATGTAGATGAATGATGTTAACATGCCAATTGTACCAATATATGGTGGCAAGTGACTCTTATAGGGTGCAAAGTGACTCTAATATGGTGAAGAGTGACTTACATGGTTGATTAGAGCCAAAATGTTGCCCAAAATTGACTCGTATAAAAGTAGTACCAAGAGGTGGTTAAAGGATGTTAAATTGCATGTAGATGATGTTAATAGGTCAATTGTACAAATATATGGTGGCAAATGAGTCTTATAGGGTGCAAAGTGACTCTAATATGGTGAAGAGTGACTTACATGGTTGATTAGAGCCAAAATGTTTCCCAAAATTGACTCGTATAAAAATGGTACCAAGAGGTGGTTAAAGGATGTTAAATTGCATGTAGATGATGTTAACATGTTAATTGTACCAATATATGGTGGCAAGTGACTCTTATAGGGTGCCAAGTGACTCTAATATGGTGAAGAGTGACTTACATGGTTGATTAGAGTCAAAATGTAGCCCTAATTGACTTATTTAAAACTGGTACCAAGAGGCGGTTAAGATATGTCAAATTGCATGTATATGATGTTAATTGGTCAATTGTACCAATTTATGGTGGCAAGTGACTCTTATAGGGTGCAAAGTGACTCTAATATGGTGAAGAGTGACTTACATGGTTAATTAGAGTCAAAATGTGGCCCTAATTGCCTTATATAAAAGTGGTTCCAAGAGGTGGTAAAAGATGTCAAATTGCATGTATATGATGTTAATAGGTCAATTGTACCAATATATGGTGGCAAGTGACTCTTATAGGGTGCAAAGTGACTCTAATATGGTGAAGAGTGACTTAAATTGTTGATTAGAGCCAAAATGTTTCCCAAAATTGACTCGTATAAAAGTGGTACCAAGAGGTGGTTAAAGGATGTTAAATTGCATGTAGATGATGTTAACATGTCAATTGTACCAATATATGGTGGCAAGTGACTCTTATAGGGTGCAAAGTGACTCTAATATGGTGAAGAGTGACTTACATGGTTAATTAGAGTCAAATGTGGCCCTAATTGACTTATATAAAAGTGGTAACAAGAGGTGGTTAAAAGATGTCAAATTGCATGTATATGATTTTAATAGGTCAATTTTACCAATATATGGTGGCAAGTGACTCTTATAGGGTGCAAAGTGACTCTAATATGGTGAAGAGTGACTTAAATCGTTGATTAGAGCCAAAATGTTTCCAAAAATTGACTCGTATAAAAGTGGTACCAAGAGGTGGTTAAAGGATGTTAAATTGCTTGTAGATGATGTTAACATGTCAATTGTACCAATATATGGTGGCACAGTGACTCTTATAGGGTGCAAAGTGACTCTAATATGGTGAAGAGTGACTTACATGGTTGATTAGAGTCAAAATATGGGCCTAAATTGACTTGTATAAAAGTGGTACAAAGAGGTAGTTAAAGGATGTAAAATTGAATGTATATGATGTTAATAGGTCAATTGTACAAATATATGGTGGCAAATGAGTCTTATAGGGTGCAAAGTGACTCTAATATGGTAAAGAGTGACTTACATGGTTGATTAGAGCCAAAATGTGGCCCAAAATTTACTCGTATAAAAGTGGTACAAAGAGGTGGTTAAAGGATGTCAGATTGCATGTAGATGATGTTAACATGTCAATTGTACCAGTATATGGTGGCCAGTGACTCTTATAGGGTGCAAAGTGACTGTAATATGGTGCAGAGTGACTTACATGGTTAATTAGAGTCAAAATGTGGCCCTAATTGACTTATATAAAAGTGGTACCAAGAGGTGGTTAAAGATGTCAAATTGCATGTATATGATGTTAATAGGTCAATTGTACCAATATATGGTGGCAAGTGACTCTTATAGGGTGCAAAGTGACTCTAATATGGTGAAGATTGACTTAAATTGTTGATTAGAGCCAAAATGTTTCCCAAAATTGACTCGTATAAAAGTGGTACCAAGAGGTGGTTAAAGGATGTTAAATTGCATGTAGATGAATGATGTTAACATGCCAATTGTACCAATATATGGTGGCAAGTGACTCTTATAGGGTGCAAAGTGACTCTAATATGGTGAAGAGTGACTTACATGGTTGATTAGAGCCAAAATGTTGCCCAAAATTGACTCGTATAAAAGTAGTACCAAGAGGTGGTTAAAGGATGTTAAATTGCATGTAGATGATGTTAACATGTCAATTGTACCAGTATATGGTGGCCAGTGACTCTTATAGGGTGCAAAGTGACTCTAATATGGTGAAGAGTGACTTACATGGTTAATTAGAGTCAAAATGTGGCCCTAATTGACTTGTATAAACGTGATACCAAGAGATGGTTAAAAGATGTCAAATTGCATGTATATGATGTTAATAGGTCAATTGTACAAATATATGGTGGCAAATGAGTCTTATAGGGTGCAAAGTGACTCTAATATGGTGAAGAGTGACTTACATGGTTGATTAGAGCCAAAATGTTTCCCAAAATTGACTCGTATAAAAATGGTACCAAGAGGTGGTTAAAGGATGTTAAATTGCATGTAGATGATGTTAACATGTTAATTGTACCAATATATGGTGGCAAGTGACTCTTATAGGGTGCCAAGTGACTCTAATATGGTGAAGAGTGACTTACATGGTTGATTAGAGTCAAAATGTAGCCCTAATTGACTTATTTAAAACTGGTACCAAGAGGCGGTTAAGATATGTCAAATTGCATGTATATGATGTTAATTGGTCAATTGTACCAATTTATGGTGGCAAGTGACTCTTATAGGGTGCAAAGTGACTCTAATATGGTGAAGAGTGACTTACATGGTTAATTAGAGTCAAAATGTGGCCCTAATTGACTTATATAAAAGTGGTTCCAAGAGGTGGTTAAAAGATGTCAAATTGCATGTATATGATGTTAATAGGTCAATTGTACCAATATATGGTGGCAAGTGACTCTTATAGGGTGCAAAGTGACTCTAATATGGTGAAGAGTGACTTAAATTGTTGATTAGAGCCAAAATGTTTCCCAAAATTGACTCGTATAAAAGTGGTACCAAGAGGTGGTTAAAGGATGTTAAATTGCATGTAGATGATGTTAACATGTCAATTGTACCAATATATGGTGGCAAGTGACTCTTATAGGGTGCAAAGTGACTCTAATATGGTGAAGAGTGACTTACATGGTTAATTAGAGTCAAAATGTGGCCCTAATTGACTTATATAAAAGTGGTACCAAGAGGTGGTTAAAAGATGTCAAATTGCATGTATATGATTTTAATAGGTCAATTTTACCAATATATGGTGGCAAGTGACTCTTATAGGGTGCAAAGTGACTCTAATATGGTGAAGAGTGACTTAAATCGTTGATTAGAGCCAAAATGTTTCCAAAAATTGACTCGTATAAAAGTGGTACCAAGAGGTGGTTAAAGGATGTTAAATTGCTTGTAGATGATGTTAACATGTCAATTGTACCAATATATGGTGGCAAGTGACTCTTATAGGGTGCAAAGTGACTCTAATATGGTGAAGAGTGACTTACATGGTTGATTAGAGTCAAAATATGGGCCTAAATTGACTTGTATAAAAGTGGTACAAAGAGGTAGTTAAAGGATGTAAAATTGAATGTATATGATGTTAATAGGTCAATTGTACAAATATATGGTGGCAAATGAGTCTTATAGGTTGCAAAGTGACTCTAATATGGTAAAGAGTGACTTACATGGTTGATTAGAGCCAAAATGTGGCCCAAAATTTACTCGTATAAAAGTGGTACAAAGAGGTGGTTAAAGGATGTCAGATTGCATGTAGATGATGTTAACATGTCAATTGTACCAGTATATGGTGGCCAGTGACTCTTATAGGGTGCAAAGTGACTGTAATATGGTGCAGAGTGACTTACATGGTTAATTAGAGTCAAAATGTGGCCCTAATTGACTTATATAAAAGTGGTACCAAGAGGTGGTTAAAAGATGTCAAATTGCATGTATATGATGTTAATAGGTCAATTGTACCAATATATGGTGGCAAGTGACTCTTATAGGGTGCAAAGTGACTCTAATATGGTGAAGATTGACTTAAATTGTTGATTAGAGCCAAAATGTTTCCCAAAATTGACTCGTATAAAAGTGGTACCAAGAGGTGGTTAAAGGATGTTAAATTGCATGTAGATGAATGATGTTAACATGCCAATTGTACCAATATATGGTGGCAAGTGACTCTTATAGGGTGCAAAGTGACTCTAATATGGTGAAGAGTGACTTACATGGTTGATTAGAGCCAAAATGTTGCCCAAAATTGACTCGTATAAAAGTAGTACCAAGAGGTGGTTAAAAGATGTCAAATTGCATGTATATGATGTTAATAGGTCAATTGTACCAATATATGGTGGCAAGTGACTCTTATAGGGTGCAAAGTGACTCTAATATGGTGAAGAGTGACTTAAATTGTTGATTAGAGCCAAAATGTTTCCCAAAATTGACTCGTATAAAAGTGGTACCAAGAGGTGGTTAAAGGATGTTAAATTGCATGTAGATGATGTTAACATGTCAATTGTACCAATATATGGTGGCAAGTGACTCTTATAGGGTGCAAAGTGACTCTAATATGGTGAAGAGTGACTTACATGGTTAATTAGAGTCAAAATGTGGCCCTAATTGACTTATATAAAAGTGGTACCAAGAGGTGGTTAAAAGATGTCAAATTGCATGTATATGATGTTAATAGGTCAATTTTACCAATATATGGTGGCAAGTGACTCTTATAGGGTGCAAAGTGACTCTAATATGGTGAAGAGTGACTTAAATCGTTGATTAGAGCCAAAATGTTTCCAAAAATTGACTCGTATAAAAGTGGTACCAAGAGGTGGTTAAAGGATGTTAAATTGCTTGTAGATGATGTTAACATGTCAATTGTACCAATATATGGTGGCAAGTGACTCTTATAGGGTGCAAAGTGACTCTAATATGGTGAAGAGTGACTTACATGGTTGATTAGAGTCAAAATATGGGCCTAAATTGACTTGTATAAAAGTGGTACAAAGAGGTAGTTAAAGGATGTAAAATTGAATTTATATGATGTTAATAGGTCAATTGTACAAATATATGGTGGCAAATGAGTCTTATAGGGTGCAAAGTGACTCTAATATGGTAAAGAGTGACTTACATGGTTGATTAGAGCCAAAATGTGGCCCAAAATTTACTCGTATAAAAGTGGTACAAAGAGGTGGTTAAAGGATGTCAGATTGCATGTAGATGATGTTAACATGTCAATTGTACCAGTATATGGTGGCCAGTGACTCTTATAGGGTGCAAAGTGACTGTAATATGGTGCAGAGTGACTTACATGGTTAATTAGAGTCAAAATGTGGCCCTAATTGACTTATATAAAAGTGGTACCAAGAGGTGGTTAAAAGATGTCAAATTGCATGTATATGATGTTAATAGGTCAATTGTACCAATATATGGTGGCAAGTGACTCTTATAGGGTGCAAAGTGACTCTAATATGGTGAAGATTGACTTAAATTGTTGATTAGAGCCAAAATGTTTCCCAAAATTGACTCGTATAAAAGTGGTACCAAGAGGTGGTTAAAGGATGTTAAATTGCATGTAGATGAATGATGTTAACATGCCAATTGTACCAATATATGGTGGCAAGTGACTCTTATAGGGTGCAAAGTGACTCTAATATGGTGAAGAGTGACTTACATGGTTGATTAGAGCCAAAATGTTGCCCAAAATTGACTCGTATAAAAGTAGTACCAAGAGGTGGTTAAAGGATGTTAAATTGCATGTAGATGATGTTAACATGTCAATTGTACCAGTATATGGTGGCCAGTGACTCTTATAGGGTGCAAAGTGACTCTAATATGGTGAAGAGTGACTTACATGGTTAATTAGAGTCAAAATGTGGCCCTAATTGACTTGTATAAACGTGATACCAAGAGATGGTTAAAAGATGTCAAATTGCATGTATATGATGTTAATAGGTCAATTGTACCAATATATTGTGGCAAGTGACTCTTATAGGGTGCAAAGTGACTCTAATATGGTGAAGAGTGACTTACATGGTTGATTAGAGCCAAAATGTTGCCCAAAATTGACTCGTATAAAAGTAGTACCAAGAGGTGGTTAAAGGATGTTAAATTGCATGTAGATGATGTTAATATGTCAATTGTACGAATATTGTGTGGCAGGTGACACTTATAGGGTACAAAGTGACTCTAATATGGTGAAGAGTGACTTACATGGTTGATTAGAGTCAAAATATGGCCCTAAATTGACTTGTGTAAAAGTGGTATAAAGAGGTTGTTAAAGGATGTAAAATTGAATGTATATGATGTTAATAGGTCAATTGTACAAATATATGGTGGCAAATGAGTCTTATAGGGTGCAAAGTGACTCTAATATGGTGAAGAGTGACTTACATGGTTGATTAGAGCCAAAATGTTTCCCAAAATTGACTCGTATAAAAGTGGTACCAAGAGGTGGTTAAAGGATGTTAAATTGAATGTAGATGATGTTAACACGTCAATTGTACCAATATATGGTGGCAAGTGACTCTTATAGGGTGCCAAGTGATTCTAATATGGTGAAGAGTGACTTACATGGTTGATTAGAGTCAAAATGTGGCCCTAATTGACTTATATAAAACTGGTACCAAGAGGCGGTGAAGATATGTCAAATTGCATGTATATGATGTTAATAGGTCAATTGTACCAATATATGGAGGCAAGTGACTCTTATAGGGTGCAAAGTGACTCTAATATGGTGAAGAGTGACTTAAATTGTTGATTAGAGCCAAAATGTTTCCCAAAATTGACTCGTATAAAAGTGGTACCAAGAAGTGGTTAAAGGATGTTAAATTGCTTGTAGACGATGTTAACTTGTCAATTGTACCAATATATGGTGGCAAGTGACTCTTATAGGGTGCAAAGTGACTCTAATATGGTGAAGAGTGACTTACATGGTTGATTAGAGTCAAAATATGGGCCTAAATTGACTTGTATAAAAGTGGTACAAATAGGTAGTTAAAGGATGTAAAATTGAATGTATATGATGTTAATAGGTCAATTGTACAAATATATGGTGGCAAATGAGTCTTATAGGGTGCAAAGTGACTCTAATATGGTGAAGAGCGACTTACATGGTTGATTAGAGCCAAAATGTGGCCTAAAATTTACTCGTATAAAAGTGGTACAAGAGGTGGTTAAAGGATGTTAAATTGCATGTAGATGATGTTAACATGTCAATTGTACCAGTATATGGTGGCCAGTGACTCTTATAGGGTGCAAAGTGACTCTAATATGGTGAAGAGTGACTTACATGGTGGTTAATTAGAGTCAAAATGTGGCCCTAATTGACTTATATAAACGTGATACCAAGAGATGGTTAAAAGATGTCAAATTTCATGTATATGATGTTAATAGGTCAATTGTACCAATATATTGTGGCAAGTGACTCTTATAGGGTGCAAAGTGACTCTAATATGGTGAAGAGTGACTTACATGGTTGATTAGAGCCAAAATGTTGCCCAAAATTGACTCGTATAAAAGTAGTACCAAGAGGTGGTTAAAGGATGTTAAATTGCATGTAGATGATGTTAATATGTCAATTGTACGAATATTGTGTGGCAAGTGACACTTATAGGGTACAAAGTGACTCTAATATGGTGAAGAGTGACTTAAATGGTTGATTAGAGTCAAAATATGGCCCTAAATTGACTTGTGTAAAAGTGGTACAAAGAGGTAGTTAAAGGATGTAAAATTGAATGTATATGATGTTAATAGGTCAATTGTACAAATATATGGTGGCAAATGAGTCTTATAGGGTGCAAAGTGACTCTAATATGGTGAAAAGTGACTTACATGGTTGATTAGAGTCAAAATATGGGCCTAAATTGACTTGTATAAAAGTGGTACAAAGAGGTAGTTAAAGGATGTAAAATTGAATGTATATGATGTTAATAGGTCAATTGTACAAATATATGGTGGCAAATGAGTCTTATAGGGTGCAAAGTGACTCTAATATGGTGAAGAGCGACTTACATGGTTGATTAGAGCCAAAATGTGGCCTAAAATTTACTCGTATAAAAGTGGTACAAAGAGGTGGTTAAAGGATGTTAAATTGCATGTAGATGATGTTAACATGTCAATTGTACCAGTATATGGTGGCCAGTGACTCTTATAGGGTGCAAAGTGACTCTAATATGGTGAAGAGTGACTTACATGGTGGTTAATTAGAGTCAAAATGTGGCCCTAATTGACTTATATAAACGTGATACCAAGAGATGGTTAAAAGATGTCAAATTGCATGTATATGATGTCAATAGGTCAATTGTACCAATATATTGTGGCAAGTGACTCTTATAGGGTGCAAAGTGACTCTAATATGGTGAAGAGTGACTTACATGGTTGATTAGAGCCAAAATGTTGCCCAAAATTGACTCGTATAAAAGTAGTACCAAGAGGTGGTTAAAGGATGTTAAATTGCATGTAGATGATGTTAATATGTCAATTGTACGAATATTGTGTGGAAAGTGACACTTATAGGGTACAAAGTGACTCTAATATGGTGAAGAGTGACTTACATGGTTCATTAGAGTCAAAATATGGCCCTAAATTAACTTGTGTAAAAGTGGTACAAAGAGGTAGTTAAAGGATGTAAAATTGAATGTATATGATGTTAATAGGTCAATTGTACAAATATATGGTGGCAAATGAGTCTTATAGGGTGCAAAGTGACTCTAATATGGTGAAGAGTGACTTACATGGTTGATTAGAGTCAAAATATGGGCCTAAATTGACTTGTATAAAAGTGGTACAAAGAGGTAGTTAAAGGATGTAAAATTGAATGTATATGATGTTAATAGGTCAATTGTACAAATATATGGTGGCAAATGAGTCTTATAGGGTGCAAAATGACTCTAATATGGTGACGAGTGACTTACATGGTTGATTAGAGCCAAAATGTTTCCCAAAATTGACTCGTATAAAAGTGGTACCAAGAGGTGGTTAAAGGATGTTAAATTGCATGTAGATGATGTTAACATGTCAATTGTACCAATATATGGTGGCAAGTGACTCTTATAGGGTGCCAAGTGACTCTTATATGGTGAAGAGTGACTTACATGGTTGATTAGAGTCAAAATGTGGCCCTAATTGACTTATATAAAACTGGTACCAAGAGGCGGTTAAGATATGTCAAATTGCATGTATATGATGTTAATAGGTCAATTGTACCAATATATGGAGGCAAGTGACTCTTATAGCGTGCAAAGTGACTCTAATATGGTGAAGAGTGACTTAAATTGTTGATTAGAGCCAAAATGTTTCCCAAAATTGACTCGTATAAAAGTGGTACAAAGAGGTGGTTAAAGGATGTTAAATTGCTTGTAGATGATGTTAACTTGTCAATTGTACCAATATATGGTGGCAAGTGACTCTTATAGGGTGCAAAGTGACTCTAATATGGTGAAGAGTGACTTACATGGTTGATTAGAGTCAAAATATGGGCCTAAATTGACTTGTATAAAAGTGGTACAAATAGGTAGTTAAAGGATGTAAAATTGAATGTATATGATGTTAATAGGTCAATTGTACAAATATATGGTGGCAAATGAGTCTTATAGGGTGCAAAGTGACTCTAATATGGTGAAGAGTGACTTACATGGTTGATTAGAGCCAAAATGTGGCCTAAAATTTACTCGTATAAAAGTGGTACAAAGAGGTGGTTAAAGGATGTTAAATTGCATGTAGATGATGTTAACATGTCAATTGTACCAGTATATGGTGGCCAGTGACTCTTATAGGGTGCAAAGTGACTCTAATATGGTGAAGAGTGACTTACATGATTAATTAGAGTCAAAATGTGGCCCTAATTGACTTATATAAACGTGATACCAAGAGATGGTTAAAAGATGTCAAATTGCATGTATATGATGTTAATAGGTCAATTGTACCAATATATTGTGGCAAGTGACTCTTATAGGGTGCAAAGTGACTCTAATATGGTGAAGAGTGATTTACATGGTTGATTAGAGCCAAAATGTTGCCCAAAATTGACTCGTATAAAAGTAGTACCAAGAGGTGGTTAAAGGATGTTAAATTGCACGTAGATGATGTTAATATGTCAATTGTACAAATATTGTGTGGCAAGTGACACTTATAGGGTACAAAGTGACTCTAATATGGTGAAGAGTGACTTACATGGTTGATTAGAGTCAAAATATGGCCCTAAATTGACTTGTGTAAAAGTGGTACAAAGAGGTAGTTAAAGGATGTAAAATTGAATGTATATGATGTTAATAGGTCAATTGTACAAATATATGGTGGCAAATGAGTCTTATAGGGTGCAAAGTGACTCTAATATGGTGAAGAGTGACTTACATGGTTGATTAGAGTCAAAATATGGGCCTAAATTGACTTGTATAAAAGTGGTACAAAGAGGTAGTTAAAGGATGTAAAATTGAATGTATATGATGTTAATAGGTCAATTGTACAAATATATGGTGGCAAATGAGTCTTATAGGGTGCAAAGTGACTCTAATATGGTGAAGAGCGACTTACATGGTTGATTAGAGCCAAAATGTGGCCTAAAATTTACTCGTATAAAAGTGGTACAAAGAGGTGGTTAAAGGATGTTAAATTGCATGTAGATGATGTTAACATGTCAATTGTACCAGTATATGGTGGCCAGTGACTCTTATAGGGTGCAAAGTGACTCTAATATGGTGAAGAGTGACTTACATGGTGGTTAATTAGAGTCAAAATGTGGCCCTAATTGACTTATATAAACGTGATACCAAGAGATGGTTAAAAGATGTCAAATTGCATGTATATGATGTCAATAGGTCAATTGTACCAATATATGGTGGCAAGTGACTCTTATAGGGTGCAAAGTGACTCTAATATGGTGAAGAGTGATTTACATGGTTGATTAGAGCCAAAATGTTGCCCAAAATTGACTCGTATAAAAGTAGTACCAAGAGGTGGTTAAAGGATATTAAATTGCATGTAGATGATGTTAATATGTCAATTGTACGAATATTGTGTGGAAAGTGACACTTATAGGGTACAAAGTGACTCTAATATGGTGAAGAGTGACTTACATGGTTCATTAGAGTCAAAATATGGCCCTAAATTAACTTGTGTAAAAGTGGTACAAAGAGGTAGTTAAAGGATGTAAAATTGAATGTATATGATGTTAATAGGTCAATTGTACAAATATATGGTGGCAAATGAGTCTTATAGGGTGCAAAGTGACTCTAATATGGTGACGAGTGACTTACATGGTTGATTAGAGCCAAAATGTTTCCCAAAATTGACTCGTATAAAAGTGGTACCAAGAGGTGGTTAAAGGATGTTAAATTGCATGTAGATGATGTTAACATGTCAATTGTACCAATATATGGTGGCAAGTGACTCTTATAGGGTGCCAAGTGACTCTTATATGGTGAAGAGTGACTTACATGGTTGATTAGAGTCAAAATGTGGCCCTAATTGACTTATATAAAACTGGTACCAAGAGGCGGTTAAGATATGTCAAATTGCATGTATATGATGTTAATAGGTCAATTGTACCAATATATGGAGGCAAGTGACTCTTATAGGGTGCAAAGTGACTCTAATATGGTGAAGAGTGACTTAAATTGTTGATTAGAACCAAAATGTTTCCCAAAATTGACTCGTATAAAAGTGGTACCAAGAGGTGGTTAAAGGATGTTAAATTGCTTGTAGATGATGTTAACTTGTCAATTGTACCAATATATGGTGGCAAGTGACTCTTATAGGGTCCAAAGTGACTCTAATATGGTGAAGAGTGACTTACATGGTTGATTAGAGTCAAAATATGGGCCTAAATTGACTTGTATAAAAGTGGTACAAATAGGTAGTTAAAGGATGTAAAATTGAATGTATATGATGTTAATAGGTCAATTGTACAAATATATGGTGGCAAATGAGTCTTATAGGGTGCAAAGTGACTCTAATATGGTGAAGAGTGACTTACATGGTTGATTAGAGCCAAAATGTGGCCTAAAATTTACTCGTATAAAAGTGGTACAAAGAGGTGGTTAAAGGATGTTAAATTGCATGTAGATGATGTTAACATGTCAATTGTACCAGTATATGGTGGCCAGTGACTCTTATAGGGTGCAAAGTGACTCTAATATGGTGAAGAGTGACTTACATGATTAATTAGAGTCAAAATGTGGCCCTAATTGACTTATATAAACGTGATACCAAGAGATGGTTAAAAGATGTCAAATTGCATGTATATGATGTTAATAGGTCAATTGTACCAATATATTGTGGCAAGTGACTCTTATAGGGTGCAAAGTGACTCTAATATGGTGAAGAGTGACTTACATGGTTGATTAGAGCCAAAATGTTGCCCAAAATTGACTCGTATAAAAGTAGTACCAAGAGGTGGTTAAAGGATGTTAAATTGCACGTAGATGATGTTAATATGTCAATTGTACAAATATTGTGTGGCAAGTGACACTTATAGGGTACAAAGTGACTCTAATATGGTGAAGAGTGACTTACATGGTTGATTAGAGTCAAAATATGGCCCTAAATTGACTTGTGTAAAGTGGTACAAAGAGGTAGTTAAAGGATGTAAAATAGAATGTATATGATGTTAATAGGTCAATTGTACCAATATATGGTGGCAAATGAGTCTTATAGGGTGCAAAGTGACTCAAATATGGTGAAGAGTGACTTACATGGTTGATTAGAGCCAAAATGTTTCCCAAAATTGACTCGTATAAAAGTGGTACCAAGAGGTGGTTAAAGGATGTTAAATTGCATGTAGATGATGTTAACATGTCAATTGTACCAATATATGGTGGCAAGTGACTCTTATAGGGTGCAAAGTGACTCTAATATGGTGAAGAGTGACTTATATGGTTAATTAGAGTCAAAATGTGGCCCTAATTGACTTATATAAAAGTGGTACCAAGAGGTGGTTAAAAGATGTCAAATTGCATGTATATGATGTTAATAGGTCAATTTTACCAATATATGGTGGCAAGTGACTCTTATAGGGTGCAAAGTGACTCTAATATGGTGAAGAGTGACTTAAATTGTTGATTAGAGCCAAAATGTTTTCCAAAATTGACTCGTATAAAAGTGGTACCAAAAGGTGGTTAAAGGATGTTAAATTGCTTGTAGATGATGTTAACATGTCAATTGTACCAATATATGGTGGCAAGTGACTCTTATAGGGTGCAAAGTGACTCTAATATGGTGAAGAGTGACTTACATGGTTGATTAGAGTCAAAATATGGGCCTAAATTGACTTGTATAAAAGTGGTACAAATAGGTAGTTAAAGGATGTAAAATTGAATGTATATGATGTTAATAGGTCAATTGTACAAATATATGGTGGCAAATGAGTCTTATAGGGTGCAAAGTGACTCTAATATGGTGAAGAGTGACTTACATGGTTGATTAGAGCCAAAATGTGGCCTAAAATTTACTCGTATAAAAGTGGTACAAAGAGGTGGTTAAAGGATGTTAAATTGCATGTAGATGATATTAACATGTCAATTGTACCAGTATATGGTGACCAGTGACTCTTATAGGGTGCAAAGTGACTCTAATATGGTGAAGAGTGACTTACATGGTTGATTAGAGCCAAAATGTTGCCCAAAATTGACTCGTATAAAAGTAGTACCAAGAGGTGGTTAAAGGATGTTAAATTGCATGTAGATGATGTTAATATGTCAATTGTACGAATATTGTGTGGCAAGTGACACTTATAGGGTACAAAGTGACTCTAATATGGTGAAGAGTGACTTACATGGTTGATGAGAGTCAAAATATGGCCCTAAATTGACTTGTATAAAAGTGGTACAAAGAGGTAGTTAAAGGATATAAAATTGAATGTATATGATGTTAATAGGTCAATTGTACAAATATATGGTGGCAAATGAGTCTTATAGGGTGCAAAGTGACTCTAATATGGTGAAGAGTGACTTACATGGTTGATTAGAGCCAAAATGTTTCCCAAAATTGACTCGTATAAAAGTGGTACCAAGAGGTGGTTAAAGATGTTAAATTGCATGTAGATGATGTTAACATGTCAATTGTACCAATATATGGTGGCAAGTGACTCTTATAGGGTGCCAAGTGACTGTAATATGGTGAAGAGTGACTTACATGGTTGATTAGAGTCAAAATGTGGCCCTAATTGACTTATATAAAACTGGTACCAAGAGGTGGTTAAGATATGTCAAATTGCATGTATATGATGTTAATTGGTCAATTGTACCAATTTATGGTGGCAAGTGACACTTATAGGGTACAAAGTGACTCTAATATGGTGAAGAGTGACTTACATGGTTGATTAGAGTCAAAATATGGCCCTAAGTTGACTTGTATAAAAGTGGTACAAAGAGGTAGTTAAAAGATGTAAAATTGAATGTATATGATGTTAATAGGTCAATTGTACAAATATATGGTGGCAAATGAGTCTTATAGGGTGCAAAGTGACTCTAATATGGTGAAGAGTGACTTAAATTGTTGATTAGAGCCAAAATGTTTCCCAAAATTGACTCGTATAAAAGTGGTACCAAGAGGTGGTTAAAGGATGTTAAATTGCTTGTAGATGATGTTAACATGTCAATTGTACCAGTATATGGTGGCCAGTGACTCTTATAGGGTGCAAAGTGACTCTAATATGGTGAAGAGTGACTTACATGGTTAATTAGAGTCAAAATGTGGCCCTAATTGACTTATATAAAAGTGGTACCAAGAGGTGGTTAAAAGATGTCAAATTGCATGTATATGATGTTAATAGGTCAATTGCACCACTATATGGTGGCAAGTGACTCTTATAGGGTGCAAAGTGACTCTAATATGGTGAAGAGTGACTTAAATTGTTGATTAGAGCCAAAATGTTTCCCAAAATTAACTCGTATAAAAGTGGTACGAAGAGGTGGTTAAAGGATGTTAAATTGCTTGTAGATGATGTTAACAGGTCAATTGTAGCAATATATGGTGGCAAGTGACTCTTATAGGGTGCAAAGTGACTCTAATATGGTGAAGAGTGACTTACATGGTTGATTAGAGTCAAAATATGGGCCTAAATTGACATGTATAAAAGTGGTACAAAGAGGTAGTTAACGGATGTAAAATTGAATGTATATGATGTTAATAGGTCAATTGTACAAATATATGATGGCAAATGAGTCTTATAGGGTGCAAAGTGACTCTAATATGGTGAAGAGTGACTTGGTTGATTAGAGCCAAAATGTGGCCCAAAATTTACTCGTATAAAAGTGGTACAAAGAGGTGGTTAAAGGATGTCAAATTGCATGTAGATGATGTTAACATGTCAATTGTACCAGTATATGGTGGCCAGTGACTCTTATAGGGTGCAAAGTGACTCTAATATGGTGAAGAGTGACTTACATGGTTAATTAGAGTCAAAATGTGGCCCTAATTGACTTATATAAAAGTGGTACCAAGATGTGGTTAAAAGATGTCAAATTGCATGTATATGATGTTAATAGGTCAATTGTACCAATAGATGGTGGCAAGTTACTATTATAGGGTGCAAAGTGACTCTAATATGGTGAAGAGTGACTTAAAATGTTGATTAGAGCCAAAATGTTTCCCAAAATTGACTCGTATAAAAGTGGTACCAAGAGGTGGTTAAAGGATGTTAAATTGCATGTAGATGATGTTAACATGCCAATTGTACCAATATATGGTGGCAAGTGACTCTTATAGGGTGCAAAGTGACTCTAATATAGTGAAGACTGACTTACATGGTTGATTAGAGTCAAAATATGGGCCTAAATTGACTTGTATAAAAGTGGTACAAAGAGGTAGTTAAAGGATGTAAAATTGAATGTATATAATGTTAATAGGTCAATTGTACAAATATATGGTGGCAAATGAGTCTTGTAGGGTGCAAAGTGACTCTAATATGGTGAAGAGTGACTTACATGGTTTATTAGAGCCAAAATGTGGCCTAAAATTTACTCAAATAAAAGTGGTACAAAGAGGTGGTTAAAGGATGTTAAATTGCATGCAGATGATGTTAACATGTCAATTGTACCAGTATATGGTGGCCAGTGACTCTTATAGGGTACAAAGTGACTCTAATATGGTGAAGAGTGACTTACATAGTTGATTAGAGTCAAAATGTGGCCCTAATTGACTTATATAAAACTGGTACCAAGAGGCGGTTAAGATATGTCAAATTGCATGTATATGATGTTAATTGGTCAATTGTACCAATTTATGGTGGCAAGTGACTCTTATAGGGTGCAAAGTGACTCTAATATGGTGAAGAGTGACTTACATGGTTAATTAGAGTCAAAATGTGGCCCTAATTGACTTATATAAAAGTGGTTCCAAGAGGTGGTTAAAAGATGTCAAATTGCATGTATATGATGTTAATAGGTCAATTGTACCAATATATGGTGGCAAGTGACTCTTATAGAGTGCAAAGTGACTCTAATATGGTGAAGAGTGACTTAAATTGTTGATTAGAGCCAAAATGTTTCCCAAAATTGACTAGTATAAAAGTGGTACCAAGAGGTGGTTAAAGGATATTAAATTGCATGTAGATGATGTTAATACATTGTACCAATATATTGTGGCAAGTGACTCTTATAGGGTGCAAAGTGACTCTAATATGGTGAAGAGTGACTTACATGGTTGATTAGAGCCAAAATGTTGCCCAAAATTGACTCGTATAAAAGTAGTACCAAGAGGTGGTTAAAGGATGTTAAATTGCATGTAGATGATGTTAATATGTCAATTGTATGAATATTGTGTGGCAAGTGACACTTATAGGGTACAAAGTGACTCTAATATGGTGAAGAGTGACTTACATGGTTGATTAGAGTCAAAATATAGCCCTAAATTGACTTGTATAAAAGTGGTACAAAGAGGTAGTTAAAGGATGTAAAATTGAATGTATATGATGTTAATAGGTCAATTGTACAAATATATGGTGGCAAATGAGTCTTATAGGGTGCAAAGTGACTCTAATATGATGAAGAGTGACTTACATGGTTGATTAGAGCCAAAATGTTTCCCAAAATTGACTCGTATAAAAGTGGTACCAAGAGGTGGTTAAAGGATGTTAAATTGCATGTAGATGATGTTAACATATTAATTGTACCAATATATGGTGGCAAGTGAGTCTTATACGGTGCCAAGTGACTCTAATATGGTGAAAAGTGACTTACATGGTTGATTAGAGTCAAAATATGGCCCTAATTGACTTATATAAAACTGGTACCAAGAGGCGGTTAAGATATGTCAAATTGCATGTATATGATGTTAATTGGTCAATTGTACCAATTTATGGTGGCAAGTGACTCTTATAGGGTGCAAAGTGACTCTAATATGGTGAAGAGTGACTTACATGGTTAATTAGAGTCAAAATGTGGCCCTAATTGACTTATATAAAAGTGGTTCCAAGAGGTGGTTAAAAGATGTCAAATTGCATGTATATGATGTTAATAGGTCAATTGTACCAATATATGGTGGCAAGTGACTCTTATAGGGTGCAAAGTGACTCTAATATGGTGAAGAGTGACTTAAATTGTTGATTAGAGCCAAAATGTTTCCCAAAATTGACTCGTATGAAAGTGGTACCAAGAGGTGGTTAAAGGATGTTAAATTGCATGTAGATGATGTTAACATGTCAATTGTACCAATATATGGTGGCAAGTGACTCTTATAGGGTGCAAAGTGACTCTAATATGGTGAAGAGTGACTTACATGGTTAATTAGAGTCAAAATGTGGTCCTAATTGACTTATATAAAAGTGGTACCAAGATGTGGTTAAAAGATGTCAAATTGCATTTATATGATGTTAATAGGTCAATTGTACCAATATATGGTGGCAAGTGACTCTTATAGGGTGCAAAGTGACTCTAATATGGTGAAGAGTGACTTAAATTGTTTATTAGAGCCAAAATGTTTCCCAAAATTGACTCGTATAAAAGTGGTACCAAGAGGTGGTTAAAGGATGTTAAATTGCTTGTAGATGATGTTAACATGTCAATTGTACCAATATATGGTGGCAAGTGACTCTTATAGGGTGCAAAGTGACTCTAATATGGTGAAGAGTGACTTACATGGTTGATTAGAGTCAAAATATGGGCCTAAATTGACATGTATAAAAGTGGTACAAAGAGGTAGTTAAAGGATGTAAAATTGAATGTATATGATGTTAATAGGTCAATTGTACAAATATATGGTGGCAAATGAGTCTTATAGGGTGCAAAGTGACTCTAATATGGTGAAGAGTGACTTACATGGTTAATTAGAGTCAAAATGTGGCCCTAATTGACTTATATAAAAGTGATACCAAGAGATGGTTAAAAGATGTCAAATTGCATGTATATGATGTTAATAGGTCAATTGTACCAATATATTGTGGCAAGTGACTCTTATAGGGTGCAAAGTGACTCTAATATGGTGAAGAGTGAGTTACATGGTTGATTAGAGCCAAAATGTTGCCCAAAATTGACTCGTATAAAAGTAGTACCAAGAGGTGGTTAAAGGATGTTAAATTGCATGTAGATGATGTTAATATGTCAATTGTACGAATATTGTGTGGCAAGTGACACTTATAGGGTACAAAGTGACTCTAATATGGTGAAGAGTGACTTACATGGTTGATTAGAGTCAAAATATGGCCCTAAGTTGACTTGTATAAAAGTGGTACAAAGAGGTAGTTAAAAGATGTAAAATTGAATGTATATGATGTTAATAGGTCAATTGTACAAATATATGGTGGCAAATGAGTCTTATAGGGTGCAAAGTGACTCTAATATGGTGAAGAGTGACTTAAATTGTTGATTAGAGCCAAAATGTTTCCCAAAATTGACTCGTATAAAAGTGGTACCAAGAGGTGGTTAAAGGATGTTAAATTGCTTGTAGATGATGTTAACATGTCAATTATACCAATATATGGTGGCAAGTGACTCTTATAGGGTGCAAAGTGACTCTAATATGGTGAAGAGTGACTTACATGGTTGATTAGAGTCAAAATATGGGCCTAAATTGACATGTATAAAAGTGGTACAAAGAGGTAGTTAAAGGATGTAAAATTGAATGTATATGATGTTAATAGGTCAATTGTTCCAATATATGGTGGAAAATGAGTCTTATAGGGTGCAAAGTGACTCTAATATGGTGAAGAGTGACTTACATGGTTAATTAGAGTCAAAATATGGCCCTAATTGACTTATATAAAAGTGATACCAAGAGATGGTTAAAAGATGTCAAATTGCATGTATATGATGTTAATAGGTCAATCGTACCAATATATTATGGCAAGTGACTCTTATAGGGTGCAAAGTGACTCTAATATGGTGAAGAGTGAGTTACATGGTTGATTAGAGCCAAAATGTTGCCCAAAATTGACTCGTATAAAAGTAGTACCAAGAGGTGGTTAAAGGATGTTAAATTCAATGTAGATGATGTTAATATGTCAATTGTACGAATATTGTGTGGCAAGTGACACTTATAGGGTACAAAGTGACTCTAATATGGTGAAGAGTGACTTACATGGTTGATTAGAGTCAAAATATGGCCCTGAGTTGACTTGTATAAAAGTGGTACAAAGAGGTAGTTAAAAGATGTAAAATTGAATGTATATGATGTTAATAGGTCAATTGTACAAATATATGGTGGCAAATGAGTCTTATAGGGTGCAAAGTGACTCTAATATGGTGAAGAGTGACTTAAATTGTTGATTAGAGCCAAAATGTTTCCCAAAATTGACTTATATAAAAGTGGTACCAAGAGGTGGTTAAATGATGTCAAATTGCATGTATATGATGTTAATAGGTCAATTGTACCAATATATGGTGGCAAGTGACTCTTATAGGGTGCAAAGTGACTCTAATATGGTGAAGAGTGACTTAAATTGTTGTTTAGAGCCAAAATGTTTCCCAAAATTGACTCGTATAAAAGTGGTACTAAGAGGTGGTTAAAGGATGTTAAATTGCATGTAGATGATGTTAACATGCCAATTAGACCAATATATGGTGGCAAGTGACTCTTATAGGGTGCAAAGTGACTCTAATATGGTGAAGAGTGGCTTACATGGTTGATTAGAGTCAAAATATGGGCCTAAATTGACATGTATAAAAGTGGTACAAAGAGGTAGTTAAAGGATGTAAAATTGAATGTATATGATGTTAATAGGTCAATTGTACAAATATATGGTGGCAAATGAGTCTTATAGGGTGCAAAGTGACTCTAATATGGTGAAGAGTGACTTACATGGTTAATTAGAGTCAAAATGTGGCCCTAATTGACTTATATAAAAGTGATTCCAAGAGATGGTTAAAAGATGTCAAATTGCATGTATATGATGTTAATAGGTCAATTGTACCAATATTTTGTGGCAATTGACTCTTATAGGGTGCAAAGTGACTCTAATATGGTGAAGAGTGAGTTACATGGTTGATTAGAGCCAAAATGTTGCCCAAAATTGACTCGTATAAAAGTAGTACCAAGAGGTGGTTAAAGGATGTTAAATTCAATGTAGATGATGTTAATATGTCAATTGTACGAATATTGTGTGGCAAGTGACACTTATAGGGTACAAAGTGACTCTAATATGGTGAAGAGTGACTTACATGGTTGATTAGAGTCAAAATATGGCCCTGAGTTGACTTGTATAAAAGTGGTACAAAGAGGTAGTTAAAAGATGTAAAATTGAATGTATATGATGTTAATAGGTCAATTGTACAAATATATGGTGGCAAATGAGTCTTATAGGGTGCAAAGTGACTCTAATATGGTGAAGAGTGACTTAAATTGTTGATTAGAGCCAAAATGTTTCCCAAAATTGACTCGTATAAAAGTGGTACCAAGAGGTGGTTAAAGGATGTTAAATTGCTTGTAGATGATGTTAACATGTCAATTTTACCAATATATGGTGGCAAATGACTCTTATAGGGTGCAAAGTGACTCTAATATGGTGAAGAGTGACTTACATGGTTGATTAGAGTCAAAATATGGGCCTAAATTGACTTGTATAAAAGTGGTACAAAGAGGTAGTTAAAGGATGTAAAATTGAATGTATATGATGTTAATAGGTCAATTGTACAAATATATGGTGGCAAATGAGTCTTATAGGGTGCAAAGTGACTCTAATATGGTGAAGAGTGACTTACATGGTTGATTAGAGCCAAAATGTGGCCCAAAATTTACTCGTATAAAAGTGGTACAAAGAGGTGGTTAAAGGATGTCAAATTACATGTAGATGATGTTAACATGTCAATTGTACCAGTATATGGTGGCCAGTGACTCGTATTGGGTGCAAAGTGACTCTAATATGGTGAAGAGTGACTTACATGGTTAATTAGAGTCAAAATGTGGCCCTAATTGACTTATATAAAAGTGGTACCAAGAGGTGGTTAAATGATGTCAAATTGCATGTATATGATGTTAATAGGTCAATTGTACCAATATATGGTGGCAAGTGACTCTTATAGGGTGCAAAGTGACTCTAATATGGTGAAGAGTGACTTAAATTGTTGATTAGAGCCAAAATGTTTCCCAAAATTGACTCGTATAAAAGTGGTACTAAGAGGTGGTTAAAGGATGTTAAATTGCATGTAGATGATGTTAACATGCCAATTAGACCAATATATGGTGGCAAGTGACTCTTATAGGGTGCAAAGTGACTCTAATATGGTGAAGAGTGGCTTACATGGTTGATTAGAGTCAAAATATGGGCCTAAATTGACATGTATAAAAGTGGTACAAAGAGGTAGTTAAAGGATGTAAAATTGAATGTATATGATGTTAATAGGTCAATTGTACAAATATATGGTGGCAAATGAGTCTTATAGGGTGCAAAGTGACTCTAATATGGTGAAGAGTGACTTACATGGTTAATTAGAGTCAAAATGTGGCCCTAATTGACTTATATAAAAGTGATACCAAGAGATGGTTAAAAGATGTCAAATTGCATGTATATGATGTTAATAGGTCAATTGTACCAATATTTTGTGGCAATTGACTCTTATAGGGTGCAAAGTGACTCTAATATGGTGAAGAGTGAGTTACATGGTTGATTAGAGCCAAAATGTTGCCCAAAATTGACTCGTATAAAAGTAGTACCAAGAGGTGGTTAAAGGATGTTAAATTCAATGTAGATGATGTTAATATGTCAATTGTACGAATATTGTGTGGCAAGTGACACTTATAGGGTACAAAGTGACTCTAATATGGTGAAGAGTGACTTACATGGTTGATTAGAGTCAAAATATGGCCCTGAGTTGACTTGTATAAAAGTGGTACAAAGAGGTAGTTAAAAGATGTAAAATTGAATGTATATGATGTTAATAGGTCAATTGTACAAATATATGGTGGCAAATGAGTCTTATAGGGTGCAAAGTGACTCTAATATGGTGAAGAGTGACTTAAATTGTTGATTAGAGCCAAAATGTTTCCCAAAATTGACTCGTATAAAAGTGGTACCAAGAGGTGGTTAAAGGATGTTAAATTGCTTGTAGATGATGTTAACATGTCAATTTTACCAATATATGGTGGCAAATGACTCTTATAGGGTGCAAAGTGACTCTAATATGGTGAAGAGTGACTTACATGGTTGATTAGAGTCAAAATATGGGCCTAAATTGACTTGTATAAAAGTGGTACAAAGAGGTAGTTAAAGGATGTAAAATTGAATGTATATGATGTTAATAGGTCAATTGTACAAATATATGGTGGCAAATGAGTCTTATAGGGTGCAAAGTGACTCTAATATGGTGAAGAGTGACTTACATGGTTGATTAGAGCCAAAATGTGGCCCAAAATTACTCGTATAAAAGTGGTACAAAGAGGTGGTTAAAGGATGTCAAATTACATGTAGATGATGTTAACATGTCAATTGTACCAGTATATGGTGGCCAGTGACTCGTATTGGGTGCAAAGTGACTCTAATATGGTGAAGAGTGACTTACATGGTTAATTAGAGTCAAAATGTGGCCCTAATTGACTTATATAAAAGTGGTACCAAGAGGTGGTTAAATGATGTCAAATTGCATGTATATGATGTTAATAGGTCAATTGTACCAATATATGGTGGCAAGTGACTCTTATAGGGTGCAAAGTGACTCTAATATGGTGAAGAGTGACTTAAATTGTTGATTAGAGCCAAAATGTTTCCCAAAATTGACTCGTATAAAAGTGGTACTAAGAGGTGGTTAAAGGATGTTAAATTGCATGTAGATGATGTTAACATGCCAATTAGACCAATATATGGTGGCAAGTGACTCTTATAGGGTGCAAAGTGACTCTAATATGGTGAAGAGTGGCTTACATGGTTGATTAGAGTCAAAATATGGGCCTAAATTGACATGTATAAAAGTGGTACAAAGAGGTAGTTAAAGGATGTAAAATTGAATGTATATGATGTTAATAGGTCAATTGTACAAATATATGGTGGCAAATGAGTCTTATAGGGTGCAAAGTGACTCTAATATGGTGAAGAGTGACTTACATGGTTAATTAGAGTCAAAATGTGGCCCTAATTGACTTATATAAAAGTGATACCAAGAGATGGTTAAAAGATGTCAAATTGCATGTATATGATGTTAATAGGTCAATTGTACCAATATTTTGTGGCAATTGACTCTTATAGGGTGCAAAGTGACTCTAATATGGTGAAGAGTGAGTTACATGGTTGATTAGAGCCAAAATGTTGCCCAAAATTGACTCGTATAAAAGTAGTACCAAGAGGTGGTTAAAGGATGTTAAATTCAATGTAGATGATGTTAATATGTCAATTGTACGAATATTGTGTGGCAAGTGACACTTATAGGGTACAAAGTGACTCTAATATGGTGAAGAGTGACTTACATGGTTGATTAGAGTCAAAATATGGCCCTGAGTTGACTTGTATAAAAGTGGTACAAAGAGGTAGTTAAAAGATGTAAAATTGAATGTATATGATGTTAATAGGTCAATTGTACAAATATATGGTGGCAAATGAGTCTTATAGGGTGCAAAGTGACTCTAATATGGTGAAGAGTGACTTAAATTGTTGATTAGAGCCAAAATGTTTCCCAAAATTGACTCGTATAAAAGTGGTACCAAGAGGTGGTTAAAGGATGTTAAATTGCTTGTAGATGATGTTAACATGTCAATTTTACCAATATATGGTGGCAAATGACTCTTATAGGGTGCAAAGTGACTCTAATATGGTGAAGAGTGGACTTACATGGTTGATTAGAGTCAAAATATGGGCCTAAATTGACTTGTATAAAAGTGGTACAAAGAGGTAGTTAAAGGATGTAAAATTGAATGTATATGATGTTAATAGGTCAATTGTACAAATATATGGTGGCAAATGAGTCTTATAGGGTGCAAAGTGACTCTAATATGGTGAAGAGTGACTTACATGGTTGATTAGAGCCAAAATGTGGCCCAAAATTTACTCGTATAAAAGTGGTACAAAGAGGTGGTTAAAGGATGTCAAATTACATGTAGATGATGTTAACATGTCAATTGTACCAGTATATGGTGGCCAGTGACTCGTATTGGGTGCAAAGTGACTCTAATATGGTGAAGAGTGACTTACATGGTTAATTAGAGTCAAATGTGGCCCTAATTGACTTATATAAAAGTGGTACCAAGAGGTGGTTAAATGATGTCAAATTGCATGTATATGATGTTAATAGGTCAATTGTACCAATACATGGTGGCAAGTGACTCTTATAGGGTGCAAAGTGACTCTAATATGGTGAAGAGTGACTTAAATTGTTGATTAGAGCCAAAATGTTTCCCAAAATTGACTCGTATAAAAGTGGTACTAAGAGGTGGTTAAGGATGTTAAATTGCATGTAGATGATGTTAACATGCCAATTAGACCAATATATGGTGGCAAGTGACTCTTATAGGGTGCAAAGTGACTCTAATATGGTGAAGAGTGGCTTACATGGTTGATTAGAGTCAAAATATGGGCCTAAATTGACATGTATACAAGTGGTACAAGAGGTAGTTAAAGGATGTAAAATTGAATGTATATGATGTTAATAGGTCAATTGTACAAATATATGGTGGCAAATGAGTCTTATAGGGTGCAAAGTGACTCTAATATGGTTGAAGAGTGACTTACATGGTTAATTAGAGTCAAAATGTGGCCCTAATTGACTTATATAAAAGTGATACCAAGAGATGGTTAAAAGATGTCAATTGCATGTATATGATGTTAATAGGTCAATTGTACCAATATTTTGTGGCAATTGACTCTTATAGGGTGCAAAGTGACTCTAATATGGTGAAGAGTGAGTTACATGGTTGATTAGAGCCAAAATGTTGCCCAAAATTGACTCGTATAAAAGTAGTACCAAGAGGTGGTTAAAGGATGTTAAATTCAATGTAGATGATGTTAATATGTCAATTGTACGAATATTGTGTGGCAAGTGACACTTATAGGGTACAAAGTGACTCTAATATGGTGAAGAGTGACTTACATGGTTGATTAGAGTCAAATATGGCCCTGAGTTGACTTGTATAAAAGTGGTACAAAGAGGTAGTTAAAAGATGTAAAATTGAATGTATATGATGTTAATAGGTCAATTGTACAAATATATGGTGGCAAATGAGTCTTATAGGGTGCAAAGTGACTCTAATATGGTGAAGAGTGACTTAAATTGTTGATTAGAGCCAAAATGTTTCCCAAAATTGACTCGTATAAAAGTGGTACCAAGAGGTGGTTAAAGGATGTTAAATTGCTTGTAGATGATGTTAACATGTCAATTGTACCAATATATGGTGGCAAATGACTCTTATAGGGTGCAAAGTGACTCTAATATGGTGAAGAGTGACTACATGGTTGATTAGAGTCAAATATGGGCCTAAATTTACTTGTATAAAAGTGGTACAAAGAGGTAGTTAAAAGGATGTAAAAATTGAATGTATATGATGTTAATAGGTCAATTGTACAAATATATGGTGGCAAATGAGTCTTATAGGGTGCAAAGTGACTCTAATATGGTGAAGAGTGACTTACATGGTTGATTAGAGCCAAATATGGCCCAAAATTTACTCGTATAAAAGTGGTACAAAGAGGTGGTTAAAGGATGTCAAATTGCTTGTAGATGATGTTAACATGTTCAATTGTACCAGTATATGGTGGCCAGTGACTCGTATAGGGTGCAAAGTGACTCTAATATGGTGAAGAGTGACTTACATGTTTAATTAGAGTCAAAATGTGGCCCTAATTGACTTATATAAAAGTGGTACCAAGAGGTGGTTAAATGATGTCAAATTGCATGTATATGATGTTAATAGGTCAATTGTACCAATATATGGTGGCAAGTGACTCTTATAGGGTGCAAAGTGACTCTAATATGGTGAAGAGTGACTTAAATTGTTGATTAGAGCCAAAATGTTTCCCAAAATTGACTCGTATAAAAGTGGTACCAAGAGGTGGTTAAAGGATGTTAAATTGCATGTAGATGATGTTAACATGCCAATTGTACCAATATATGGTGGCAAGTGACTCTTATAGGGTGCAAAGTGACTCTAATATGGTGAAGAGTGACTTACATGGTTGATTAGAGTCAAAATATGGGCCTAAATTTACTTGTATAAATGTGGTACAAAGAGGTAGTTAAAGGATGTAAAATTGAATGTATATGATGTTAATAGGTCAATTGTACAAATATATGGTGGCAAATGAGTCTTATAGGGTGCAAAGTGACTCTAATATGGTGAATAGTGACTTACATGGTTAATTAGAGTCAAAATGTGGCCCAAATTGATTTATATAAAAGTGATACCAAGAGATGGTTAAAAGATGTCAAATTGCATGTATATGATGTTAGTAGGTCAATTGTACCAATATATTGTGGCAAGTGACTCTTATAGGGTGCAAAGTGACTCTAATATGGTGAAGAGTGAGTTACATGGTTGATTAGAGCCAAAATGTTGCCCAAAATTGACTCGTATAAAAGTAGTACAAGAGGTTGTTAAGGATGTTAAATTGCCATGTAGATGATGTTAATATGTCAATTGTACGAATATTGTGTGGCAAGTGACACTTATAGGGTACAAAGTGACTCTAAGATGGTGAAGAGTGACTTACTTGGTTGATTAGAGTCAAATATGGCCCTAAGTTGACTTGTATAAAAGTAATACAAGAGGTAGTTAAAAGATGTAAAATTGAATGTATATGATGTTAATAGGTCAATTGTACAAATATATGGTGGCAAATGAGTCTTATAGGGTGCAAAGTGACTCTAATATGGGGAAGAGTGACTTAAATTGTTGATTAGAGCCAAAATGTTTCCCAAAATTGACTCGTATAAAAGTGGTACCAAGAGTTGGTTAAAGGATGTTAAATTGCTTGTAGATGATGTAACCATGTCAATTGTACCAATATATGGTGGCAAATGGACTCTTATAGGATGCAAAGTGACTCTAATATGGTGAAGAGTAACTTACATGGTTGATTAGAGTCAAAATATGGGCCTAAATTGACTTGTATAAAAGTGGTACAAAAAGGTAGTTAAAGGATGTAAATTGAATGTATATGATGTTAATAGGTCAATTGTACCAATATATGGTGGCAAATGAGTCTTATAGGGTGCAAAGTGACTCTAATATGGTGAGAGTGACTTACATGGTTGATTAGAGCCAAAATAGGCCCAAAATTTACTCGTGACTAAGTGGTACAAAGATGGTGGTTAAAGGATGTCAAATTGCTTGTAGATGATGTAACCATCGCTCAACCATTGTACCAGCTATATGGTGGCCAGTGACTCGTTAGGGTGCAAAGTGACTCTAATATGGTGAAGAGTGACTTACATGTTTAATTAGAGCCAAAATGTGGCCCTAATTGACTTATAAAGTGGTACCAAGAGGTGTTTAAATGATGTCAAATTGCATGTATATGATGTTAATAGGTCATTGTACCATATATGGTGGCAAGTGACTCTTATAGGGTGCAAGTGACTCTAATATGGTGAAGATGACTTAATTGTTGATTAGAGCCAAAATGATTCCCAAATTGACTCGATAAAGTGGTACCAAGAGGTGGTTAAAGGATGTAATTGCATGTATATGATGTTAATATCCAATTGTACCAATATATGGTGGCAAGTGACTCTTATAGGTGCAAAGTGACTCTAAATGGTGAAGAGTGACTTACATGGTTGATTAGAGCCAAAATATGGCCCTAAATTTACTTGTATAAAATGTGGTACCAAGAGGTAGTTAAAGGATGTAAAATTGAAGTATATGATTT